>NW_025999949.1:29844560-30005938 GCF_001458135.2 Marmota marmota marmota
TGCATGCGAGTTGGAAGAGAGAGGGAGGCGGGGGGGGGGGGTGGCTGGAGCTCCGCCTGGTGCAGGCTGGGCCAGGGCGCTCCCACTGAGCGGCACCCGGCCCTACAGCACTGTCTTGGTCATTTGTTCCATTCCGGTGTTGTGCAATTTCCATTCAACATACATCATAAAATCCACAAAACATCTTAAACTTTGCTTTGCGCAGCCAACGTCCATTTATCTTTAGCCTTTGCTGTGTTCTTTCGTTCCGGCATTTCCCTATTCCTCTCTGGGGATTGCTTCCATCTTGTCTGAAGAAAACTATTTTGTGTGAGTGCGTTTTTTTTTTTTGTCTATTTTGTCTTTTTTCTACAACTTATTTTGTCACCTTCATTTTGGAAACAGACTTTTACTGTCCGTGTGAAATTCTAGCTGGCAGCCGTGGTCTTTCTGCATTTAGGAACGCCCTCCCCTGGTCTTCAGCTCATCTTTCCATTGAAGAGTCAGCGCTGGGGCTCGTGGGGCTTCCTCTGGCGGAACTCTCTCTCTCTGCTCTCCTCCCTCCCTCTCTTCCTTCCTCCTTTCTTCCTTTTCTTGTTATAAAAATATAAGTCTAAGCACAGGTACTGCGAGGTGCACCTGGCCTACGTGCACACGCTCCTGAGTGAGTGGATCACACACAGCAGCCTGCAAACAGACCAAGGTCCAGATGGTGACCCGCACCCGGAAGCCTCCCCGTCCCAACGGCACCGGCTGCCCCCAGGCCTGACCCCACACCCCCGCCACCGCTGTCAGCGCAGGTTAGTTTTCTCTTCCTGCTGTTTGTTGGAGGGGTGCAGTCTGGCACTGGGCGCCTGCTGGGTGCCGTGCTGGCCAGGCTCCCTCCTGACCCTGCTGCAGGGTGGCAAGGGCCCATGTTCTCCAGCGCCCTGAGAAGCCGATGTGGCGATCCCAGGTTCATTATCACATTCCTTTTACAGCAGTGGGCACTTGGGTGACTACCAGCCAGAGGCAGTGGTGCCAGGAGTGTCCCAGTGTGGACTCAGGTAAACACAGGTAGGGGTGGCATCTCTGGTCTGGTCGGTGTGTTCAGCCTGCGTAGGAGAGGCAACCAGACACGGAAAGTGGCTGTGCTCCAGCCCCTGTGACCGAGAGGCAGCCGCCCTCGCCCCTCGACTTGCTGACCCAAGGTGACTTTTTCTTCTACATTTTAGTCACTCTGGAGGGTGCTGCCCAATTTTTGCAGGGGAGGGTACCAGGGATTGAACTCAGGGGCACTTGATCACTGAGCCACATTCCCAGCCCTATTTTATATTTTATTTGGAGACAGGGTCTCACTGAGTTGCTTAACACTTCGATTTGTCCGAGGCTGGCTTTGAACTCTCAATCCTGCAGCCTCAGCCTCCCGGGTCGCTGACATTACAGGTGTGTGCCACTGTGCCCAGCAACTGCTTCCCAGTTTTTGAGCTTGGTGTTGACACCACCTTGTCTTGGAAGCCATATTTTCATTTCTAAATCTCACTCAAGTAAATCTTAGTCCCATCTCCCCTTCCTTCATTCCTCTTTGTTTAAGCCCCTGAATTTCTGTTCTTCCCTCCTTCCCCCTATTGTGAGTTAGCATCCACATATCAGAGAAAGCATCCGACCTTTGGCTTTGGGGGATTGGCTTATTCCACTTAGCATGATCGTCTCCAGTTCCATTCACTTACCAGCCAAAGTTATAAAGTCACTATTTTTTATGGCTGAGTAACATGCCATAAATGTGTATATAAAGCACATTTTCTTTATCCATTCGTCTGTTGAAGGGCACCTAAATTGGTACTATAACTTAGATATGGTGAATTGAGCCTCTATAAACATTGATATGGCTGCGTCATTGTAGTCTGTTGATTTTAAGTCCTTTGGGTGTATGTATGCCAAGAAGTGGGATAACAGGGTCAAAAGTGGTTCTATTCTAAGTTTTCTGAGGAATCTCCACACTGCTTTCCAGAGTGATTGCACCCATGTGCAGTCCCACCAACAATGTATGTCACTCTATTTAGTCTTGACCATAGGTGACTCTTCAAACTCTTGCAAATAACCTGGTAATGGCTGTAAGTGTATGTGTGAGAAGGCACACATGCACACACACACACACACACACTCATGCACACATAGAAAGGGCTTCTTCAGTGACCCTGTCTGAAGCGTAGGTAGTGAAAGCACTGAAGAATACCTATGATGTTGGGGAACGTGTTTATGGCTTAGTCCTAGATCCTGATTCTGACCCAGAAATGGAGGCAAAGAAAGGAACCTGGCTTGTGATGTGTGTCTGTCTGCTCTCCCTGACCCATCCATCCAAGACATTCCCCATGCACTAAGCTGGGGCCTGAAGATGAGTAAGACAGTCCTGTTCTTCCCAGGGATTTGGAGAGACACGATCAAAAGGAATGGGCCATTCTGTGTGAGCACTGTTCTGGCCAGGCACAGCACGGTGGAAGCTCCTTAACGGTGCGGCTCACCTCTGAGTCCCTCATACCCGGGGAAGTCCCAGGAACACAGCAGGCCCCCATCTACATGCTCTGTGGGGAGCACGAGGGTGGCGCTCCTGTGGCGCAGGGAACCAAGATGGCGGGGGGCGTTAGTGAGTTCTGATGGCTTATCAGGGGGCAAGCCCAGCTGGTGAGAAGCTGGGAACCCCGGCCTTTCCTCCTCAGGTGTCCTGGTTCTCTTTTCCCTCAGGTGTAGGGGTAGGGGAGCTAGGGCGACTCAGTTCAACATGACCTGGACTGTGCAGAACCAGGGTGACAGAGTTGAAGGCTCCAGAGGAAGAGGGGCAGGTGGCCCAAGGAGGGCAAGGGGCTTCCCAAGGGAAGCAGCATTGGAACTGCCTTTACAGGCAAAGGACCGTTTTCTGAGCCTCCTAGGACATGGGGTTAGATGCCAGTGAGACCATGGGGCCATCGCAAGGGACGTTCCCAAGGCCCGAAGGCCTCCATCTGATGAAACCGTCAGCACGTTCCAACACGACTGGGTGTGAAGGAGCTTTGTGAACTGTGATGCACCTGCGAGGGACCACGGTGACCAGAGCAGGACCTCAGTCTCTTTGAGAATTTGTGATTCTGCCTCCAGGAGTCCATGGGAGGGTGTCAGCTCCGGGTACAGCCCTACACACCTGGCACCACAGAGGGCAGTTTTGCTGCTACTGTTCAGCAAAACTCCCAGCCATTGGTTGCGGGAGGAGACCCTGGAGCACCCCTCACCATGGGGTTTGGGTTTGTTTACTGTTTCCTTCATTATTCACGTGGAGTCCACGCACAATCCAAAGGAGGCTCACGTGGGCATGAGTCAGAGAGAACTTGCCAGCATCCTCCTCCTCCGTCTGCCTGGAGCCCGGTGGCAGCCTCTGTGGTGCTTCAGGACTTCCAGGGAACTCAGCTGGAACACTTGACCTTGAACGTAGCAAGAAAGAGCCACAGAAGGAGAGTGCATCGCTTGTGGTCCCGGAGCAGGGCCAAGGCGGAGCAGGCAGAAAACCCAGGCCTCCTGCCCCCTGAGCAAGCTCCTTTCATGGCAGCCTTTGCTCCAGAGCCCGCCCTGCTCCCCTCCAGCTCAGACAGGGCCCCTGGAGAGGCCCCAGGTGCCGGGCACCACACCTTCAGCTCCTTGTGTATGTCACATGTCTTGGGCTCAGTCTCCTCCTCTGTGAGATGGGATTTCATGGAGAAGGAAGGGCAGGTGACACAGTATGTGCTGAGCCCAGAGCCCATGGCCAGCACACAGTGGGTCCTGGGTAACATGGATTCTTAGCCAGCTCTATTTCCTTTCTCTTTGTTGCAACAATCATTTTATTACAGATGTTTTCCATCTGACCCTGTGGTTTCAGGCTGGCCAAACAATAATTAGTCAGAGCTGTCTCTGTGGTCACCCAGCAATGTTCTGTTTTCTCAGATCCCAGCTCTTTAAAGAGTCAGCCTTTCAAATGAACCTAAATGGGTCTGTGGTGCTCCTTCTGTTTTCGCCTCTTGATTCTGTGACGGGAGGTCTGCAGGCACCTGGAACAGAGGGGTAACAGGGACCAGGAGCAGGCGCCAGAAACCTCCCCACCGTCCCTCCTCCCCTTCAGCTGGGAATGGGGGGATAAAACTGGCAGTGGGGGAACCACCTGCGGCTCTTATTTATTTATTTAATGGCAAAGATCCGGCACAGCCAAGCAGAGTAAATTTTCGAAGCTCTGCAGAAGACTAACAATTCGGTTCCGTCTTATTCATGGTCCATCAGTGAGAAATTACTTTGAGCCAAACCCTGGTGTAAACCCAGGGCATTGGAGCTGGGTCAGCATCGTCTTCCCCAGTGGTGGGAATCTGAGACCACCTGCTGACAGTGCAGATCAAGGAGTCCCACCCCTGCAGCCCCAGAGCCCAGGAGAGGACACTGGACAGGGGGGCCCCAGTGCTGCAGCCCCACTGGCCAACAGTGCTGGATTGGAAGTCATGCTCCAGGAGGCCGAAGTCTTGTGTGGGACACAGGCAGGCACAGAGGCACCACTGTGGTCAGGAGCTTGGACTGGAGTTTGGGCCATTGCCAGTCTGTAGTGGAGCACTGGCCGCACATGACAATCAGGGAGGGCTCTCGCTGGGGTGATGTCCTGGCTGAGTCTTGAAGGTCAAGGAGGACCTGGCAGACGAGAGGCACAGGCAGGTAAGAGGGTGGGTGGACTGTTTTGGGCAGAGAGAGAACAAGGGAGGAAACAGAAAGCCCAGAGGCCTGCAGAGATGGGCAGCGTGGCATTGCTCTGGGTGGGGTGAGAGGAGAACAGGCTGGGGGTGCAGGGTCCCAGGCCAAGGGCTCTCAGGACACTGATGGGAGCAGTCCCTTCTCTCTGCAGCTGTTGGCCACCACTGGAGGACTTCAGTAGGGGAGGATGCTCTCTGACAGGTGTTGGAATGAGAAACATGGAGCTTGTGGGCAATGTGCCTGGGCCAACCGGGGTACAGAAGCTGATGAGGAAACTCCAGCCAGAGCTATGGAACAGAGGAGGGACCCCAGGTGAGGACAGAGGAGAGGGGCCAGGTGGAGGTGGGGGCAGAGCAGAGAGGCCAGGTGGGGGCAGAGCAGAGGCCCAGGCCTCTGGGGCAGCGAGATGGGCTTCAGGGCTGGGTAAGAGGGGCGACTCACTCAATTTTCTTCTCTGATTGGGTGTGTGTGAGGGGGAGGCATGGAGCCTCACCTTGAGAGAGAAGGGCCAGTGCGTCCTGCCTGGCCACCCAAGCCCCTCTTCACGTGGGTGGAACACTGACAGGAAGTTCCCAGAAGGCCGGCTCGATGCTTAGTACCTTCAGAGGCCAAATCTCTGCAATTGCCAATTCAGGACTGATTCCTAGTTCCCTTGGACGCCGGCTCCCAGTGTCAGAGCTGATCTTGGAGACCATCCTAGTGAGGGAACAGGGAGAAGGAATACAAGTGACCCGCCGTGGCAGCCTGTAGCACCTGCCCGAGGTTGTCTCTGCTGCTGCATTTCCAGTGATGGTGGGCTTGCTACTTCATCTCCCCTGCCACGTCCTCATCTGCAAGATAGGGAGGCTCACCCTGTAGGATTGCTGTGACGATTTGGCAAAGTGGTGACTGTCCTGTGTTTTAATGGTGTGGCCAGCCCTCTGAACTCTGAGTCTTCTAGTTAACTGTCGGGGCAGACACTGGATTTCCGACTCAGGCTTCCTGCCTCCTGGGGTAACCTGGGGGGAGCAGGGAGGCTTTCCAGAAGCAGACGGCCAGTGGGGGGGCTCGGGTGGTCCTCCTCCATCCCTGAGTTCCTGTCACTGGGGCTCCCTCGGGTCTTCTCAGCAGCAATTTCTTCTTAACATAAAGGCCTGAAGGACTCCAAAGAAGTCCACTGAGACCCTTCTGACCCCCAGGTGGCTCCCAGAATTTCTGCACTTGCGTTTCTCTGTGGAGTTAGTGACCAGTGAAAGTAAGCAACAGCAGACTCAGTGCCCAGCTGGGTTGGCTTCAAGTCTGGATTCACAAGGCCCTTCCACAAACAAGGACAGTCAACAAATAAAAAGCAATTCAGCTGTTTGTGTTATTTGCATGGTGGAAATATCAGCCCGTCTTGCTCCGTCTGCTAACATTCTGATCCCCCACCCCCAGCGTCCTGCTGGTGTTCCTTGTGCATCGACTGTGAGCAGATGGAGTGCAGGCCTTCCCCAATTTGTCCTCACTGAGGCCTCGCTGCCACATGCAGGGGTGTGGGGGCCTTTTGGCAGGTGAGGAAGCCGAATCGCAGAGTGGAGCAGACAGGAGTCCACAGACCTTCCACCCCACGTAACTCCCCGTCGCTAGAACCCGCTGTTCTCCACGTTCCTTGGGTTTGACCCCAGCTCGGCAGCTCCTCTTCCACACAGTCCCTCTGCATCGCCTCCTGCATTGGTGCTGTGCTCGCTCATTGAGTGGTGGTTGGAATGTTCTGCCTGTGGACACACAAATATCGATGCTCTGATTTTTCCAGGGGTCTTTCAGCTTCTGAGGGAGGCGGTGGCAGCAAAGGGTGCAGTGTGTTCTGCCCCACCTGGGCTTCCAGGGGTCTTGGAGGAGTGCAGCAGGAAATGGAGTCAGACCTGGCCTGAGGCTCTGCAGGGTCAGCAACCCCCCTCTAGAATTTCCCAAGTGTGAACTCTGACGTCAGTTTTGGCTTAGTCACCAGTGTCAAGCCCCCGAGAGGGGCTACCCACAGCAAGCTGTCAGGGCCGGTAGTGAGGGTTAAGATCACCCCTCTTCTGGAAGTCACATTCACATTCAAGTCCAGACCCTCAGGCACTGTGTGCAAGCATGTTTGCTGTCTAGCGAGGTGGTGGAGAGTGCAGGTTCCTGAGTCGGGCAGTCTGGGCTCCAGTCCAGGAAGAGATCTCGAAGCAATCCATTTAATCTAGGTCTCAATGTCCTAACCTGAAGATAAGGTGGTAAGAGTACCTGCTTCACGGGTTATTCCCAGAATTGAGTCTGTGTAAAACATAGCTCTTCATGCAAAAGTAGATGGTAAAAATCAGGGAGAAGGAGCAGCAAGTCATGTTCTATCCACCAAAGCACCAAGGTCCCACAGATCCAGCTCAACACCTGTCCCATGGGACTAGGACCAGTGCAGGAACACGCCCCTCCCAGACTGGGACGTGCTCTGCAGACAGGGTGAGGTCAGCGTTCATTGTATGGTCACTCTAGTTGTCCTTACTAGTTTGGAGGGCTCTGTCCATGTCTTCTGTCCTCTAAGACTATCCTGGCACATAGTAGATGAAGTCCAGTCACTCTAGAGATTGACCCCGTATGCAGCACATCGATGGGGTCCCTTGAGTGTTTGCTGGGCTGCTTGCATCTGCGAGGAGGGCTTGGGGTCCTCAGCCTCCTTCCCTCTGCACTCTGTGCGTGCTATCCCACCCATGGCAGCCGCTGTAGCACCTATAATGACAGACACTCACATGGACAGCTCTTTTCAGATTTAGTGCTTTGAAAACATTCATTAATGTTATTATCTGCCAAGGGAATCCCAGATGTCAGCTATCCTTTCTCAGAAAGGGAAAGAACAGATTATCTGTTTGCAATATGCTTCATCTACCATTTTAAATATATGGCTTATCCTGCTTTTTAGAAAAAAATGGAAATTAAACCATCTCCAGGAATTTTTCTTCTTCGGAAATTTCCACACTTGCACACGTCCTTCAATTAAACCTGAGACCAAATCATGTTCCCCTCGACTGGCCGTTTGAGTGTTTGTAAGTTTCTCCAACAGAGAGATTAGAGGGAGCAATGGATTCCGTGAGCCCTCTCGTGCCCCCAGAGACACTCTTGGATGTCAGCACAGCCTTGTGACAGGCCTGGAGTAGCATGCCGCTCACTGGGTCCCTCTCCTGTGCCCTCCTCCTGAGGGGCTGAGAGCTCCTTGGGCACTCTGTGCCATGAAACCCTGTTCTTGTCCTGGGTGGTTCCCACTCCTGGGCACATCCTCTCCCTCCGTGTCTATTCTTGCACCTTCCTGGACTCTGAGCAGGACGTGCCTCGCCCTAGCCCCCCAGCATCTGTCCCTGGGTCTCTGATCAGGAGATCTCCATTTTCCTGGGCAGCAGCAGCTCCTGAAGTCCTAACAGTGGATTCCAAGGTGCCTCCCCAACAGCCCTCCTCCTCTGACACACTCTCCTCCCCTTGGCTCGCTGGGGTCAAGTGAGGACCATTGCTGCTCCCCCACTCTGTCAAGCCCTCACTGCCTCTGGCCGTGGCCACTGCCTCCCTGGACTGGTGGACTGCTCCAGAGTCACTGGGCTCCGCCCCTGGCAGCGCAGCATCTGCCTGGTGCTGTCTCCTTCAAGTCCTTCTCTGCAGCCCACCTCCCTCTCCCAGAAACACACCTCATCCTGGGCTGCTCCCCCACCCCCCACCCCCCGACTTGCACTTCCTGTGCCTCCCCACGTGTGAATTCCTCATTTGCAGGGAGCTCTGCCCTTTCCGTCCTGATTCAGCGTCTGCTCGCCAAGGCTTATGTGTCCTCTTTCTTGTCCTCTGACAACAGTGATGGGCACATGGCCCACACCTGCCTAGGCAGCAGCTTCTGGGAGGCAGGGAATGGCCCAGGGAGACACAGACCCAGGCAGGCCAACGCGTTCAGCTCAGGACTCTCTTCCTGGGGCTACTGGGAGGAAGCTTCTTTCCCCTCTGGAACAGGTGGGCTGGTAGATGTGGGCCCCCAGCCACAGGAGGTCTTCTTACCAATTCCAGGGAAGTAAGTGTGCCTGAGGCTGAAGCTTGGTGAGAGCAAAGCCAAGCCTGGAGCCTGAGAGACGTGCCTCAGGACCTTTGCATGGTCCTTTCCTTGTGCCAACTCCCCTAGGTCCCTAAAACCAGAATTTCTACTCCCGTACTGTGTTTATATGGACCAATAGAATCCATTTTTGTTAAGCCAAGTTGAGTTGATATAATAAACCCCCAGCACCAGAAAGAGACTTGGATGGTTTGAGTCAGAACGCCTCCTCTCTGGGAAGCACCCTCCCTCCTGGAGGACCACATCTCCCCGCCGCCTTTCCTCCCTGGCCACTGCTCGCCTCTCTGATGGCCCTCAGCACTGTCGGTGATGTGTGACTGGCCCGTGTGGTTCCTCAGTCTGGGAGTCCTTGAAGACTGAGATCTTAGGCGAGGAGCCGGCTCAGCCACGGAGATGGCTGCTTGCTTCTCTGCCAGGCGCCAGCCCATGTCACTTAAGGAAGTGGCATTTTAAACAGATTAAGGTCAGCGAGCTGAGCCCTGAAGTAAATTAGAAATTCCTTTTGATTAAAAAACACCTTTTATTTCAAACACATAGGATCCAGACTGAGTTTGTGTTTTTAATAAGCTCTTCCATATTCTGAATTGGATTTATTTTTCAAGGTGGGATAAAAGCAGAACTGGGGTTGGGGACATAACTGATTAATATTTGTTCACAAGGCCAAAGTGTCAATTAGTGAATTGTATTTGGAGGGGAGTAGGAGGGAATCGGGGTGGGTGAGGATTTGTGACTCAAATGTCTTGCGGCCCTAAGTCCTAGACCTGGGAGCAGGCAGAAGGGGCAGGGGCTCCCTGGTCTTGACCCCTGAAGCCGTGGGAAGCCCCGGGATGGAAGCTGGTGTCCTTCTCCAGCTTGATGGGATGGTGGCCCCTGCTGCAGTCCCAGGCACCCAGTGCCCAGCCCAGCCGGGCAGGGCAAAAGCATCTGCAGCCTCGGGAGGCATGGGAAGTGACTCCAGCCCCAGGCTGGCCTCTGGGCCTCCGCCCACGGCAGGTGGAGGGCGTCCTCCGCTCCATGCTGTTATTCCTGGGGAGTGTGTGGGAGCAGATGTGAGGACACCATCCCCTGTTCTTCATGGTCATTTCCTTCCCTTGCTCGGGCACCTGTGAGGTCCAAAGCACTCTTTTTAGGCAAGGACAGAGGGTGGGGCTCAAGCTCCCCTGAAGGGGGATTCCAGAGATGGAGCCCCAATCTTGGCCCTTCCTCAGCTGTTGTGTTTGGGGAGAGACATGGATGTCTTCAGGCTGGCCAGGAGGGATGCCGGACGCCTCTCCCTGGGCGGATGCGATTATCCCCCTGGGATTTCTGTCTCATATTTGATCACATATGAATGAGCGTTCCCTCTGTCAGCTAGCTGTAGGGAGAGATGACAGACTCTGGTTAGTCAACCTTTCCATGATAGGAGCTGGCTGGTCCATCCTGTGTCTGGGAGTACCTGTCCGGGCTCAAGCGTAAAGGCCTGGGCGTGTCCTCAGCTCCAACATAGTTTCATTTGCTCCTGCACCTGCTGAGCTGATTATCTCTCTGGCACCCATCAGCCTCTGCTTCCGACCCTTCTCTGCAGGTCTTGGCTTTGCCGCAATTTGCCTCTCCCTTCCATGGATGGCTGCAGCCTGTCTCCTACCCAGCTTCATCTCTAGCCACACTCCCCACAGCCATCTCCCGGACACAGCATGTTTCTTCAGGTCTCTGCACTCCATACCCTGGTTCCTTGGTTAGGAGCCCCACTTCTCCTCTTCTCTACTCAACAAGCTCTTATTCATTCTGCAAAAGCCAGTGCAAACAGGCCCTTCTCTCGGATGCCCTTTCTGGCCTCTGTGGGTAGACCGAGTTTCCCCAACTTTAATTTCCACAGTGTGCCTGATCTTCCTCGCATATCTATTAAAAAGAGCTTGACACAGATTTCCAGATGGCATCAGGTCCCCACCCCAAGACAAGTAAGTGAGTTACAGGCATCAGCAGGGTATGTTCAGGGCTTTGCAGAGGAAAGTGGTTTCTTCTACAGGCTTCTACAGGCTGCTGGGGCAGGGCCTGGCCCCCATCTGAGCACCCCAAGAGCCAGAAGTAGGTCAAAAGCAATGGCTTCTCTTAGAAAGCCCAGGTCTCCTAATTCAGGCACAAGAGAGAGCCTGAATTATTATTTTTAGTTCAGAAACTATTTTATATTTACCAAAGACTCACGAAGGCAGCCTCGGGCTCCTATATGTCCTGGGCCCTGCTGCCTTCCTGCTGACGTCTCATGGGCCCACAGTGCCCTGGCCCAGCTAGGGACTCGTTACTGCTGAGATGCCTGGCTCTCTAGAGGGGTGAGGCCAGCTGAGCCGCTGGCTCAAGTCTGCCCCCCTTCCCAAATCTCCTCTTTCTCTCCAGGATCTGACCCAGGAGCCCACCTTGCATTTTAGCCATCAGGTCACATTAATCTCCCCAGATCAGCTATTATTTCACAGAGGAGGGGTTACCAAGATGGAATTTGACCTTGACCCTCTCCAGCCTTATCTTGACCATTCTCCCTGTTCTCTGGTCACTGGTGCACGATCTTGAACATTCCCTGCTCCTTCTTATCTTAGCATCAGAGCTTCGTGGTTTTCTCCACTTGAATATTTTCTCACTTTGTTGACTAACACCTGTTGGTTGTTTGGATGTCATCTCAAATGTCCCTTGTTCAGAGAAACCTGTCTTCCTGGATGACAGGGGCAGTTTTGTTCGAGAGCATTCATAGAGTTGTCACAGTTGGTCGAATACATTATTTGTTCAGTTAGTTGGTTAATGGCCCCTCCTTCCTGATGGGGACTGGATATTCTAAGTTTCAATGTTGTTGTTTCTCTGCTGTGACCGTCCCCGCATTCGTCACAGGACCTGGCACACACCAGGTCTTTCCAGGTGTGTTTTATGCAACGGGTGAGTGGGCAGTGGAGCTCCAGGGTGGGTGGGGTTGGTACAGGCTGTGCTGTGCTGGGAATGGCCAGCCAGGTCCCCTGACCTCCCTGATAAAGGTGGAGGCCTCCAGGGGGAAAGCTGGGGTAGGATGGCAGTGGGGCTGGGGACAATCCAGGTCATCTCAAATTTCCTTAAGAGACTCATCCCAGAAACCCCCAAATGACTGCGGGGCCACACATCCACACAGCTCAGAGCCAGGTCATCTGTGTCCTCGCCCTCTAAACAGATACATAGAAATAATGTATGCATGGGTGCTTCCAGGATTTATTTCTACTAACTAGACTTTGAGAGTGTTTGTATCTACTGGAAACATGTAAATTATTTGCTTTCTTAAATTATAGATGGCATATTTATAGCAAGAGCACAAACATTGTGAGCACATTTTATAAATATATAATCCTCTTTGCGAACACTTCCTGCAGGTTTGCTGTGTGCCCAGCTTGGTGCTGAGTCCTGGCGGTTCATCATTGGATTCAGTCTTCATCACTAGCCCGTGGAGGAGACGGAGGGCTGGGGTTTCCACTTTCTTTTCTAAAACAGAAACATTTTAACAAATAAAATAACCTTCAACATTCAGTAGAGAGGAAAGCTCTGCTGTGTGTGTCCCTGCTCCCCCATTCTCCAGGGGAAGAGGGAGAGTTGGGGGGTAGCGTGGGGTTCCCGGGCTGAGACGCTATGTGATCTGGGTAGGCTGAGACATCTCTGATCTCAGTTTCCTTTCCACTGATACTTCCCAAATGTTAATTACAAGGATTAAGTGAAATAATGTATTTTATTATTTTTAAAAATCTTGTTTTAATTAGTTATACATGACAGTAGACTGCATTTATACCCTCTGAAATATCATATCTAGATGGGATCTAATTTCTCATTTTTCTGAGTGTACCTGTTGTAGAATCACATTGGTCATGCAGTCACATGTATACATAAATGTCTGTTTCATTCTACTGTCTTTCCTATCCCCACATCTCCCTCCTTCCCCTCCCATTACTTCCCTCTCCCTAATCTAAGGTAACTCTATTCTTCTCTAGAGCCCCTCCCCCCCCGCCCCCCCATTGTGAATTAGCATCTGCATATTAGAGAAAACATTTGGCCTTTAGTCTTTTGGAATTGGCTTATTTTGCTTAGCAAAATAATGTATTTTAAAAAAATAGAAAAACCTCCTAACTCAGTCCCTGGTATGTGGTAAGTGCTCAAGACTTCTCATCTGGATTCCATCCTGTCTTAGGAGGGGTCCCCTGGAGCAGACCTGAGGTGGCAGATGTGAGAGGGACCTCTCCTAAAGCATGGGGTGGGGGAGGGAGGAGGCTAGGGAGGTGGTGAGGTCAGCAAAATCCCCTGTAGGGCCCTGTGGCTCCGCTGTGCAGGGCAGCCTTGAGACCTGTCCTGACTAGAAGCCACAGAGCTGGAGAAACCGCTCACCTGTGTCTCTCAGATTAAGGCTGTTCCCTTGATTTGTCTCTGCACAGAGGAGCAGCTGCTACCTGGGGCAGCCCTCCCACAGGGCCTGCGTGAGAAGGTGCTCTTGAAAGCAAGCAGAGGCACAAGAGCCAGCATGCCCAGAAGGGCAGGTCCCTGGGGACCCGGGCAGAGCCCTGACAGGTTGCCACAGCTCTGATATTTGATGACCTGTGGCAGACCCTGGGACAGTCAGAAGATGGCTTTCTCCTCCTGGGTGCCTCGGCTGGACTCCAAGGAGGGCTGAGTCCAGCAGGTGCTCTCCTTCCCACTGGCTCGGCCCCAGAGTCTGCAGCACCTCCCTTTAGAGATACCCCAGCAACAGGCAGAAGATCCAGGGTCAATAGGCACCAAATCCCTCTGCTCAGAGCACCAGCCCTGTGGCCCTGGGACACACCTGGGCCTTCTGCTATAGAGTAGAACCAAGAGGGAACTCATTTCAAAATCGGGTGTTCCCAGAGGTCAGTGGCCAAGCACACCCAGTGCCAAGCACATCTGCACATCCAGCAGGCTGCCTCGGAGCCACGTCCTTGGACAGTGCTCGGCCCTCCAATCCTTGCCCCAACTCTAGGGCCACTCTGCTCCTTTATCCCTGTGTCCAGATGGAGACCCAGAGGCTCTGAGAGGTTGTGTACCTCCACCAAGGTCAGAGTCAGAGCCAGAACAGATTCCAGCTCTGGTCTCTCAGCCTTCTCCTCACCCCCTGCCCTTCCATGGACCTATGTCAGAAGGGGCCTGCAACCCTGCCTAACTAGAAAGAGGCAGCAGGGACAGGAACCCATTAGGACTCTGAGACCACTGGGCTCTGCCCTAGAACTTTCCCAAAAGCAAACGCCTTCGAGGCAGGACACTACCTTTCATCTACTGAATTAAACTTGTCAATTTATTTCTCACTAAATTCCAAGCAAGGCATAGAAGCTCCAATTTACACTCAGAGCCACGGACATGTCTGATGGGCAGTTCTCAAGGTCATGAGCACATGAGCTTGTCCTCCAAACCCGTCCCTAATACCAATTAGCCCACAGTTCTCCAAGGACTTGTCTGCTCACTTAGACCTGGGCGAGGAGAACTCTTCACGGTCTTGGAGATCAAGGACACCAATCTGTTTATCTCCACTGTCAATGTCGTGCCAATGGCTGAAGGGGACTGTGGGGCTGTCCACGGCTCCCCATGGCCTGGCAGATCAATTCTAAGCCCTGCTCAGAGCGACTTTGCCCTTTTATTCCTTCCACTCTGATGGGATGGGCTTGTCTCCTGGAGGGCACTGCCACAGCCTGGGAATAGACCCCGTGACCCGATGGGACAGCACATCTGGGCAGCTCTGTGCACAATGACGGTGGCAGCTGGAGGCTGGAGATCTCTTCCCAGCTGCACCATCTCTGCCTGTGGGTGCGTCATTACTTTTCTGAATCTCAGTCTCCCTGGCTAGAAAACAGGGATTTACTCCTTACGAAAGCCTCACCTTACAGGCTGGTGGTGAGGATGAATCAGCCGAAACACCCATGGCGTCCAGAAGAGGGTCTGGCACAGGGTAACAAGGAGGACAGCAGCCTTAGCCTTTGGTGTTTCGACTGTCCCATCTCTGCCTGTGATTTCCCCTCCTGGAGGGCTCCCTGCAGGGACGGTGGCCTTCGTCTATGAACCAGAGCACTCCAAGAGTCAAGGCACACAGACCAGTGTTTACCTCCTCGGTAGTGTCTGTGTCATCTCTGCCTCCTCTCAGCCCGCACTGCGGTGTCTTTAAAAACTAAATCTGTCATTACTTGAAACTCCATGCCAGGTCCTTACCTTCTTCTACGCCCTGCCCAGCCTCCCTTCTGACAGCCTCTCCACCTCTCTTTTAGCTGCTCCCTGCTGGTTCCTACTTCTGCAGCCGTTGTGCTCCTGACTGTTCCTATAAAGCACCAGCAGGCCTCTGCCACTGGGCCTTTGCATCTGCCACCTCCAACCTTCTTCTGCAATCATTCTGCTGCTCACTTGGCTTTTTCATCTCTCAGTTTAAAGTTGACTTCATTAGAAAGACCACCTGACAAGTTCCCAAGACAGGACAGGGTGACTGGGAGGTCCCAAATCCCTGCTTGAAATAACAGTTGAAGGACAGGGACAGTTTAACCCCAGGAAGAGGCATCCAGCCACAAAAGGAAAGAATAGACGTTTCTCATCAAGCTTCTCAGAGGCCAGAAAAAGGGCAGATGCCGGGGGAGAACCAGGAGAAGGACTGGAAACCAGAGCGGGAGACCTGCCTGTCACATCGGCCAGAGCCTGTCTGGGCTGGACTGAGCAGCCTCCCAGACCTAGGGAGGAGGCCCAGGGGCAGATGGCTAGAAACTCTGCCATCTCTACGGAAGGGCTGAGGGGCAGCAGTGTGTGCCTGGGTGGTGTGAGGTTGAGCTTGGTGGAAGTTGATTCTGTCCCTGGGCGTGTGTCTGAAGAGGTCCCCAGAAAGAGCTCTGGTGACCTTGTGAGGGGCACGCTCCTTCACCCATGATCAGACAGTCCAGCTCTGCCTGCCCTGGGGACTTGGGAAGTGTGCGGATGCAGGCTCTGGTGTTCTCAAGACCAGGGGTCTTTCCGCACTCTTTAAAATGACGTGGAAGCATTGTCTTCAGTGCTGTTCAGAATAGTTCATGTGACAGAAAATCTCTGACCTGGGCACCCTGTGCAGGACCTTCTGAGCCCAGCCTCTGTCTGCCCAGGGCCTCGGGCACTTCGCTCAAAGGGCTTTCCTGGCAATTGGCACAACATGTTGTAAGGATGCACCCGATTCCTCCAAAAAATAAGATTTTATGTGCAGAGTTGAGGTCTTATTTTTGTATCCCTGATTGGGTCCAATGTGTGAGTGTGTGTATGAGTGTGTGTGTGTGTGTGTGTGTGTGTGCAAGCTGTGGATGAACGTGGGGAGCAGCTCCTAACCCTTAGCCACCCGGGTGCTGCCTCGGTCCTGGAGGACACTCACGCAAGCCTCCTGTGGAATCCTCCCTTCTCCTGGGTTGGCAGCACCAGGCAAGGCTTCAGAAGCGAGTGGGACATCGCTGGTGCCTTCCCATCTCTGCCCGACTCTGCTTCTTTATTCTACTTCCACGGCCAGATTCTGATGTGAGAGAAACTGAATGGGAACAGGCAGGGACTGGCCTTGCCCTCCAGGTCGGCTTTTCTTCAAAGCTGACCATTTCTCCTGTGGCTCTTCAGAGGCTCCCGGGCTCCTCGAGTTCCCTGGAACCCGGCGACACCTCTCAACCAGCTCCCGGGTGGCCCTCTGCACCCCCCTTTCAGGCCATTGGGAGTCCAGCAGCGGCCGCCTGCTCCTGGTCCCCACTCCCCACTCCCCACGGAGAGAGGGTCTGGCTGCTCCAAGATGCCCTCATGCTCTGGCTTTGCAGGTCACCGGGTGCCAGGGGGAGCCTGGGGCTGCAAAGCCCCTCTGAGAACGGAGCTATTTCCCTGGAGCAGCCTGACCTGGTTCAGCCTGGACGACACTCCTGGTCCCCAGAGCAATTGCTCATCTTTCACGACTCGGGCAGAAGCCAGAGCTGGTGTGTCCCACCCAGGCGCGGGGAGTGTGGAGCAGGTCTCCGCAGGCCTCTTGGAGCACCTCTGGAGCGGGGGTGGAGGTCGCAGTCCAGGTCAGGGTGCACAGACTCGCACACCACAGCCCCACGGCACTCTCCCCAGAGAAGTTTCTCCACTGCTCTCTTCCACGCTCTTCTAACTGAAAGAGCGGCAGCCCACCCCCTGAGCGGCAGCCCACCCCCTTAGCTGCAGCATGTCCCCTGAGTGGCAGCCCACCCCCTGAGCAGTACCACATCCCCTGAGCTGCAGAGTACCCCCTGAGCGGCAGCACACCCCCTGAGCTGCAGTGCACCCCTAGCAGCAGTGCACCCCCTGAGCTGCAGTGCACCCCCTGAGCAGCAGCACACCCCCTGAGCTGCAGTGCACCCCCTGAGCTGCAGAGTACCCCCCGAGCTGCAGAGTACCCCTAAGCAGCAGCTCAGCTTCCCTTCATTCCCCTTGTGGGTTCTGCAGCTGGGGGCTCCTGTGGGCATGGTCCAGGCCCAGCAATCAGATGGTGGCAGGAGGAGCCAGCAGCCATGGCCTCTTGGTTGTGTGAACTACTGCGTGCTGGTCCCTGGGGAGTGCAGAGCCAGAGAGGGAGAGACATTCTGGAGAGAAAGAGGGAGAGAGAGAGACGGGATGGGGTTGTTTGTCCTGCCGCAGTCTGGCTGGGCACAGTCAGAAGCCACTTGTCAAAAGAAACTAACTTTATTTTTAGAACCACACACGCCAAACAAAACAGCCTCTCAGGAAAAACCCTCAGAGCCTCAACTGCCACCACCGGCTTTCCACAAGCCTCTCTCTCCCACACCAGCTTCTCCCCACCTCCCCTACTCCTCCTGCTCTTGAGGCCGATTGGCTGGGTCACGTGGGCGGAGCCAAAAAAGTCCCCCAATGAGCAGCTCCGTGGTCTGAAAGGGCAGGGAAACAGCCCAATGAGCATCACCGCAGAGGAGCCAATCAGCTAGATGTTGCTGGGGCCGCTGTGAGCCAATCACCAGCCGGCAGCTGGAAGTTTGCTGGGGCCCCTTCGGCTGTGGCTCTCAACAGGACTCCATCCTCTGCTTTGCTGCCAGACCAATCTTTTTTAGTTTTAACACAGCATTTTAAAGTTTCTATTCAATAAATATACACTCGTTCTAGAAAAGCTGGAAGACACTAACAAAAAAACCCCATCCCAGTGAAAAAGGAAAATCGGATTTTCATCTACTTCCTTTCAACTTTCACAGTGTGAATATCTCTGTGATAGTGGAATTAAATATCAGTTGTCCCTGAAACACAAAGAGATATAACATTAGAGGAGAGAGCCAAATGGAGAAACCAAGATTCTTCTCCACTTCCCCGACCCGGGGAGAGTCAAGACATTATGGTTCCTGTTTTCTTGGGTATGCAGCCAGAATTCCTAAAACCAAGTGGAGGATTCCCCAGTGGAAGGCTGTTATTTGATCAGAATATATATTTTTTTAATCTCTCCATTAAGATTGCACTTCCCATTGATACAGAATTTGGCCATATAAATTGCTCTGGTCAATCAAACGTAGTGGAAATGACACATACCAACCCTCATGGGGGTTTTAGGATATTTCTCTTTCTATTTTACCCTCTTCCATATCCATATTTGTTCTGGATAGGGGCTGCTCCTTAGTGCTGAAATAAGTGTGTGGAGCAGAGATGCACCTTACTTCTAGCTTGAAATGAATATGGGAGTCTCCTCTGAGCTTTGATTTTGCTTTCCATGATTTTAGTTGCCCATGATCAGCTGTGGTCTGAAAATACTAAGCTAAAAATTCTAGAAATAACAATTCTTAAATTCAAATAACTTTTGTTACAGTGTGTTATTAAAACTATTTTATTATTGTCTTTTTTAATCTCTTGTTGTGCCTTGTTTATAATTCAAACTGTTTGACAGGTAAGTATGTATAGGAAAAAGCTGTGCATATAGAGTTTGGTACTGTCAGGTACCAATCTGGTATCAGGCATCCAGTGGCTGGAGTCTGCAAATGTATTGCCTTGGATAAGGGGCACCACATCGTGGTTGAAAACAGAAACAAGCCTTTGTTGCTGCATCCACGAAGGTTTGGGTGACATTGTTCTGGCAGTATGGCCCATTTCTGTTAGGACTGGGGGTCACCCGTACAAGGTGGCTATCCTGGGAAGGACTATAGGCACAAGAAAACATGTATGTCTTGCATCTCCAGGGACCACAGTGGCTGTGGGCATGCAGGACAAGAACATGCTAAGAGAGCGCCAGTCCTTGTTAAAGTGGCCATCAGCCTCAGGTGGAACCAGGAAGGCTCAGTACACTGATGGCAACCTGAGCCAGCGTATTTGCAGAGAGCTTCCTGTGTGCCAGGGGGCCTGAGTGGGATCCCAGGTGTCATGTCTTCAGATCTTCCCTCAAGTTCTAGATGGCAAATGCCCGTTATTAGCAAAGTTTTAAAGCTCAGGAAATTGAGGGTTTGGGAAGTGAGTAATTCACACACTCACATAGTTCTTACGTAATTGACAGGTAACTCATCCTCAGGTTTCTCTGACTCCAGCCTCTTCCCACTCACTTGGGAAGGGGACATTCCTAGACAGGTTCCCTGCAGGGCTTCTGATCAGAAGATAGCTCCTGGCTGGGTCTGTGTGGTGAAAGTGACAGTAGAGAGCTTATCCAGGGCACTTCATAGCGACTGGCAGGCCAGAGAACACTGGATTTCCATCATTCATTCTGAGGAAAGCCCTGGAATCAGAGTTTGGCAGGTTGGTCACAGTTGCAAAGGTAAAGATCTGAAACCGGAGGAGAACAAGGCAAGAGTGTACAGAAGGGCAAGCATACCCACCCATGTACAGAAGAGGTTTTCCCCATGACATCAGTAAAGCAAATTGTATTAATTATAGTTGGCAGGAGTGTGCACAGAAGGAATCCACCTGGAGCTTGTTCAAAAGTGAGGGAGAGAATCACTTGGAAGAACTGAGGCAGTTCCCAGAACCAGAACAGAAACACGACGTAGCTGAGGAACGTCAAGAGCCAGAGCCGGAAACTTCTGTTGAGCCACCTGGAAAGACACATCTCAGTTTTATTTCTAAAGATCTGGAGGAAAGACTCTGATTTAGTGGCATTCAGATCAGGTGTCCGTACCTGTAGCAATCCACCGTGGCCTGGGGCGTGGTCATGTTGTAGGAACCAGGCAGGTCCCATGCTCCTGGCCAGTGAGCTGGAAGGCCCAAAGCCTCCTGAGGGCAGGACAGGGACAGTGTACAATCCCTAGAGAATGTTTGAACTCAACAACAACAACAACAACAAACATAAATAAGTAAATAAAAGGGGGGAGAGAGAGAGACAGAGAGAGAGAGAGAGACAGAGAGAGAGAGAGACAGAGAGAGAGAGAGAGAGAGAGAAACACAAGCTATCTTCTGTTCCAGAGGAAGCCATTCAGAACAATCCAGTCTATTTCCATGATATTTGTTGAATGTAATGTTCTACTATGTGGATGGAAATATAGAATATATAATAAGTTAAACCTTAATTAACAGAGACCAATTCTAGCTCTGAGGTGGAAGATGACATAAAAAGAGGTTTGGTCTCAGATAATATTCAGCACTGAGGGATTCATTAGTCTTTCCAATTAAAAATCAAACCCAAAGCAGAATGTAAAAATCCAGGACATGGTTGATGATTGTTTTTAAAAAAAAATTAACATTTTTTTTTTACTTGACACATAGTAACTGTACGTATTTACAGGGTAGCGTTTGGCATTAAGATGCAGTACACAATGTCTACGGATCAGATCGGGTTAATTGGCACGTCCATCACTTTAAATGTTTAAGGTTTCTTTATGTTGAGAACATTCAAAACTCCTTTTTACCAGATGCCGTGAACTGTAGTTAAATGCTGTCCACCGTGGCCACCCCCGGTGCTGTGGGCGGCTGGAGGTTCTCGCTCCCAGGCAGCCGGAGCTCTGGTTTCTTCTTCCTCAGCTGCAGAGGGTTAATTTACACAGAGGGGCACTCTGCCCTCACAGGCTCCTCTCCTGGTTAGCTCTGTTAATCTCAGATAAACCCCAGCTCCTTAACCCAGCAAACACGACCTCTTGTCAACTAGCCCTTGACCTTTGTGTGCTTCAGCCTGAATCTCTAAACAGCTCTGTCTGATTGAAGTTCACTGTGATTCACTGTGTACTCATCCATCACACAGATCAAGACAGGCGCTGGAGATCCACAAGGAAGACAAGGCCTTGGGGTGCTGAGTAATCAGGAAGCATCTACAGGGTAGTAAATAACGTGATTAAGGGAAGCCCAGGGTGCTCAGGGGCATGCAAACCCCGGGAGGCCGTGGGGGTGTTGCAGGGCAGACGTGAGGAAGGCCAGCTACAACTTAATTTGGCCCTCAAAGCCAAGAGCCAGTAAAATGCAGCCTCTAGTCCAATGTTTCTAGGAAATTCGTTCTGAAAACTTTAGTACCTCCTCCCCTCTTCTCAGCTGTCCATTTCTGTAGTGTCCTCGGTCCCTGGTGGAGAGAAGGGGACAGGAGGATGGGGAGGCACCTTCCCCTCAGGACTGCCCGCAGCCCTGCCCTCCCCAGCCTGGTCCAGCTCACGCCCCCCTGGGGCCGGCAGGGCCCCACCCCTCTTTCCTCCAGCCTGATCCTCTCCATTTTCAGGGCTCACTAGCACCACCAGATGTAACCAGTCACATTTCTGGATCATGAAATGTCAAAATTGACATTTCACTCTCCCAGGTGTTGCGTGCCCTTCTCTGTGTGTAATCGCACAGAGCTTTTTTATGCCTTTTGGGTCATCTGCTTATTTAATAATGGAGCCACAATAGGAAAATGTGTCTCGTCAGTGAAATTAATTACAGGGAACACTTAATGCCTCTGCCTGCCGAGGTGTCTGTGCCAAGGTGTGTCTGCTGGACTGGGGCAAAGAGGACTTTGGTGCACAGATGAACCAGGAACCAGGTGACCTGAGTCAGGTGGGAGCCTGGATTTGGGCCTTAGAGGGGGAGTGAGCGTATGTGCATGCCTGCGTGTGCGCATGCCCTGTCTCCATGTGTGTGCCTCCCCGTGGGTCCCTACATGTGCGTGCAGGCTTGTTTGCAGGGTCACAGGCCAGCTTCTGGATGCACTGTGTGGGGACTGAGTCCTCACTGAGATTTCAGGAAGGTGACAATCTACTCACTCCTGCATGCACTTACCAACAGCAAAAGGACAGTGGGTGACTGTTCTGTACAGGTTTTGAACTAGACACTGGGGACATGATGAGTAAGTTGAGATTTCTACCCTCAAACAGTATGTGCAGTCAAGAACAGAGCTTCCCAAACTCAGACCTATGGACCTCATGGGTCAGTCATTTCTGTTCTAGGGGTGGAGGCTGATGGGGACATTGTGGGATGCTTAGCAGCATCCACAATCAAAATGTCCTCAGGAAAATGCCAAGGGTTGCCTGTGGGATGAAATTTCCTGCAGTTGTAGAGCACTAACTACTACAGACACAAAAATGTTGAAGCAGGTAATTTTGGTGACATAAATGAAGGACAGTCAGTCCTTTTCAGCCCTGGTTTCTGTGTCTGTGGATTCAGCTAACGCTGAATTGAAAGTATTTGGGAAAAAAAAAAAAAAGCATTCAGTACTGAACCCGAGCAGACTTTTTTCTTGTTATTATTTCCTAAACCATACAGCAGCCTGACTATTTACACAGCGTTTGCATTGTATTAGGTGTTACAGAGGTCTAGGGACTGTCTGAAGCGTGCGGAGGATGTCCACAGGTTACTGCAAACACCATGCCATTTCCTGTAAGGGCCTTGAGCATCTGCAGGTCTTGGCATCCCTGGGAGAGGAAGGGGTCCAGGAAGACTGACAGAGATCCACGTCAGTGCCCTGGAGTACAAAGGAGAGGGGAAGGGAGCAGGTGGAGGTTTATAGGAGGACAATTTTATCACAGCGACTTTGATCACTGATTGGCAAGCCCATCCCCAACAGGAGAGTCTTCCAGGGAAAACAGCAGGGCTCTGGGCTGGAGGGTGGGGCCTGAAGGCCTAGGGTTCAAGGTAGAGAGCAATTCTTGGGAACTCAAATATCTGTCACCCGCTCCAGGTGGAGTCTGGGGTGGGGTGGGGGTACATGGTTCAGGGAGCTCAGGACAGATCGCTGGGACCGTGGGCAAGAGAAAACAAAAGGAAGACGGGGTAGGGGGGACCCCATGTCCTTCTGAAATGGACTCCAGTGGACTTGCTGGGCAGTCCACTGCAGTGGCTTCACATCACAGGCTGAACTTGCTTGCCCTCCTGAGGGCTGTGGACAGTGGATAGCAGGTGGCTCATAGTGGGTGGTCACAAAACCAAAGGAGGAGCTGAACCAGTTCCGGATCTCCTGATGTGGATAGGGGTGGAGGTTTTCCACTTCCTGATAGAAACTATGGTACAAGATTGCCTGGTGATGGGGGCTGGAGAGTGGCCATTGCTGCTGTCCACGTGTTCTGCCCGTGCCCTGTGGTCACAGAGCTCCTATTTTAGTTCTCTGTCTGCCTTGCATCCTGTTTCCACCAGCAGGGCTCTGGGCTGTGGGGGGCCTTCCCTGTGGCTGCTGAGTGTGGTTCTGTTCCCAAATGCTCTGGCGATGACCTCACCCCAGGGGATTTTTCTCTCAGGCCAGTGAAGGACAAGGACACACAACTGGGTGGCAAAGGTCAGGTGTCACCTTTTGGACACTGGGGGAAAGGTCAGGTTCTTAGGGAAGAGATCATCAGGGAGGAAAAACTGGCTCTTCTGTTTTAAATTTTCTTTCTTTCCTAAGAACATATTTGAGTTTGCAAAAAGAGGATCCTATAGGGATCACTTCTCATGTGCCAGCGGTGAATGGGTCTCCTCCACTTGAAATGTGCCACTTTTGATTTTACATCAAGCAGATGGAGTGAGGTCCGGGAGGGGGATTCCTCCAGGAGACGGTCCCCACCCTCTGCCCCAGGCTTGGAGAAAGCTCCTATTCTGATCCCAAAGTCCTGCTATGGGAGGATGAGGAAGACCTGACCTTGGTGGCAGTCTTCATGAGAGCTAGGACCTCAGGCAAGATCCCCCCCCCCCCCCCCCGGGAGCTGCTGGGAGCCATGTAGTTCATAGGCCTGGGGGACCCCCAGGCCTATGTGGGGGCTGGGCCTCCTCATATCTGTGCCCACCTCTAGGACCAAAACCATGCCTGACACACATCAGACAACCCTGCACGAGATAGAACAAACTGATGTGGTTGGTGCAAGCCACCAGCTCCTTGGATGACCTTGGAAAAGCCTTGCTGTTCCCATCTGTGGGGTGGGGAATGTTAACAGCACGACCTTGGGGTGTTTTGAAGATCATCTTCTTTCTTTCTCAATTTACTTTTAATTGGCACATAACGATTGTGCATATTTATGGGATACATTGTGATATTTCAGCCTGTGTATACTGTTTAATGATTAGATGGCAAATCCATCATCTCAAGTATTCATCTTCTCTTTGTGTTGGGATCACTCAAAATATTCTCTACTAGCATATTTGGAAATATGCAATTAATTACTGTCAACCATAGTCACCCTGCTATGGGACATGGGAAGCTATTCCTCCTGCCCAAGTGTCTTGAAGAGTAAATGGGAAAGTGTTAAGTCCACACTCCCCATGAATGTTACAAGCACAGGTACACCCGAGGACAAGTGGTCATGAAGCCACCTCTCTGTGCACTTAGGTCCCAAATGCTAATCTAGAGGCTCAGAGTACCAGTTTCCTCAGGTGTTTCTCAGTCCTAATAGTTACCCACGTGTACAAACGGACATTGTCACCTAGGGCCTGGGAAAGCTGTTTTCATCTTGAATGAAAAGAAAAAAAAATACAGTTTTATAAATATTTAAAGTTTTTCTTCACTGGCCTTTGTTGACACTAAGAGTTGTTCACAATTTGCTGGAATGTCCTCAGCTGGAGATGGCATCTGGGAAGAGCAAGCTGTGGGGTGTGGAATGCTCTTCCTGGTCAGTTGACTCTTGGTTCCTCATTGTCCTCCCTTGGTCGCTGGTTGACGCCTCTTTGAAATCTTCAGTGCTTTTCAGTAGCACTGAAGGGAAACCCACGTGACCCTGCAGCCAGGGTCAGAGGTGGCCCTCAAACTGGCAAGCAGGTGGCCACAGTGGGTGAGAGGGACAACATGGCTTTCTCACCGCCGTAACAAATCACTACACACTCTTTAGCTTGAGATACCAATTCACCCTTTCACTGTTCTGGAGGGTCCAGAATCAAGGTATCCACAGGATAGGGTTCCTCCTAGAACCTATAAGGAACAATCTGCTTCCTTCCCTTTTCTAGTTTCTAGAAGAACCCATCTGAATTCCTTGGTTCATGTCTTGTCACTCTGACCTCTGCTTCTGTTACCGTAGGAGGCTCTCTGGTTCTCCTGTCTCCATGCCATAAGGCCCTCTGCAAGTCATTGGGCCCCTCTGGGTAATGCAGGGTCATCTCCTTCACTTAGTTATACTTGCAAGGGTCCTTTGTTTTATGGACTGAGTGGTTGTGTCCTTCCTCATGTATCAAAGCCCAGAGTGAAGGATCTTTGGGGATGGGGACTTTGGTAGGTAGTTAGGGTGGGAGGAGGATTGAGGGCAAGGCCCTCAGGATGGGATTAGCTGTGTATGAGAGCAATCCAGAGGAAGACCATGTGAGGAGCACCAGGAAGGCGGCCATCTGCAAGTCAGGAAGAGGGCCTCACCAGACACCAGGCTGACCAATCCTTCACCTTGGGTTCTGTAGCCTCTGAGACTGTGGAAAAATAGATTTGGTTTCAGGCTACCTGGTGCATGGTGTTGTGACGGTGGCCTGAGCTGATCAAGACACACAACAATTTACAGACTTTGGAGCAGATCGTGCACATGTTTGGGCAGACTTGATTCAGCCTAGCTTAGAGGTCACTTCAAGACAGCTTCTGGTGAAGATAGGTGGGGCAGGAAGCCTGGCCTGGAGAATCCCCTCTCAGGGCCAGCTTGCAGGATCTGCTGGGTCTGCACTAGAGCAGACCCAATCTCACCTCTTTCCTCATCCTCCATGCCTCTGGGAAGGGTCTGAAAGATGGGCAGGCCCCTCTCATTCTGTCCACCTGGGTGGGGTTCATGGCACAGGCTGACTTGGAGCTTTGGGACTGGCCTCTCACACTCCTTACTCTCCCCGTCCATTCATTGATCCACGTATTTGGGTGGAAATTGTTGGGTTTCTGTTCTCTACGAGGCACTGTGTGGGGACTAGAGATGCCTCAGTGAACAAGAGAGCAGTAGAGTGAATGTCCTATCTAGGACCTCCATGGCCCTCTCCCTGCAGACCAGCTCCCTGCCCTCTGACCCCCAGTGCCCACCTGCCCTTGCTTCAAAGATCCATGCCGTGTGCAGGTCACCATGATTTGTTCTTTGCCTCTCTCCCCTCGGCCTCCCTCCGTCTGCCTCTTTCGTCTCTATTCTCCGAACATCGTGTGTCTTTTATACCGGGTCCCTCTTTTCCAGCAACACCAGGACCCTCAACTGCTGCTGCCATGGAAGGGGACTTCTGGATGGATCCCAGCATCTCTGCTGACTTCTGGGGGCAGATTCCTCCTTCCCAGCTGCTGGGGATGGGAGGCATGCCTGCTTGGTTTGTTGGGGACCTGGTGCTCCCTCGTGGGCTACGGTTGCTGGTGAGAAAGAACTGAAGCTATGGGGTCTGGAGGCAGCAAGACTGGATAAGGAGTCGGAGATCACCCCCTTGAGCCCCTTTACCTGGGAAAAGGAGCTAGCCATCCTCCTTGCAGACAAACTCTAGGGACACTGGATGTAACCTGTTTTCCAGTTGTTGGGTGAGTGAGCTCAGAGGTTTTATCAGGATGAACAGTGCTAACATGATGGGGCACCTGGCACGTGGAAGCCCTCTCTAAACAGGCCTCAGGACAGCTCAGCCGGGTCTGTTGGTCTCCCTGGTGTTCCACCCTCTACCACTTATTTGAGCCTCTGCACGCACAGGTCCCACAGCCTCAGCAAGAACTGTCTGGTTGTGTCTGAAGGGCCAGATAAGACTCTCTGGTCTGAGTGAGGACGAGTTACAGATATGTTTGTCTTTTCCTATTTCTTCAAACTCTGCAAGAGAAGGTTTTTTTTTTCCCCCCTGGGCAGCATCTAAATCATCACTGCCAATCCGAGCTCACAGAACACTCATTCTCAAGATGCACTATGAATGAAATTCAGTTATCAGTCGGAGGTAGCCTTGGGGCTCGGGGCTCTCTGCTAGACTTCATGGTCCTGACCACCCTTGGGTTGGGCACATCTCCCCCTCTGAAGGATGAGGAAATGGAGAGGAGAGAGCTCCTTCTACCAGCTCTGCTAAGGAGAGAGCAGGCAGAGACCAGGCCTGAGGCGATCGAGGAGGAGTCATGGGGTGGGTCCCTCCTGTTGCCCTGGGTCAGAACCACAAGGCTCGGTTGTGAGCACACTTTCCAGGTGGGAGTGATTTTGGTTTCCTCATTTCTGTAACTGAATAAAACACATTTGTTTCCTCACCCTGGTGATCATGGTTTTCATTTCTCCTTGGAAAATGCTTTTGGAGCAATGGCCATTTAAGAAGATTTATGGCTGACATGGAAACTTCAAGAAGGTGAAATGAGAGGATATCTGCTGGGGTGGGGTGGAAAAGGCCTGCTCGGGGCCCGTGGGACCCGGTGGGCAAAGCCGAGAGGGGACCAAGGAGAGACCCCTGGCCCCAGGCTCCACGGGTGCTGGCAGAGTCGTCAGCCCCCCGCCCCACATCACACAGATCAAGAAGGGGACGTGCTTTCTTCCCCAACCTCGGGGTTTTGTGTTGAGAGATAATGAAAGACTGCAGCTGTCCTGAGATAGCAGCTGTCTCAGAATAGAGACACTGTGTAATCCTGAGGCGGGAAGCGCAGTCAGCCTTCAGGAACAGAGAAGGGGCGTGCACAGAAGGAAGCTTCTAGAAAGCGTGTGGGTGGACAGATAAGTGGCAAATGAGGTAGGTGAGGGGGTGACTGGCTCCAGTCTGGCTCTGTGGCCAGGCTGCCACATTCCGGGCATGCCTCCCTCCTCCCTAGAGGTGTGACCTCAGGGAAAGGTCCTTCCTGGCTGGGCCTCCGTGGAGGCATCTGTAAAATGGGTGAGTCCCATTTGATGATAATAGCCCTGACTCACGGCGTTATGATGAGGGGTTTAAGAAATGCACCCTGCTTAGAACAATGCCTGGCTCAAAGCAAGTGTTCAAGATGTGTGAGCTGCTATTAGAGGGAACAGGGAGACCTCAGTAAAGTAGACAGGCATTAAGAACACCAAGCCCAGGCTTATCATGTGCACAGTTGTACAATGACTGGTTAAAGCCTACCTGCCGCCAGCGTCATCTCCTGGAGGTCACGAGGAGGTTGGAGTGAAGACGTGGTGTCTGCCTTTAGGAACATCCCCTGTGTCTGTGGGCAGGAGGGATCCAGCTCGCGTGTCCTTGGTGTGGAGGAAAAGATATTATACTTCTAAGAGTGCCCGAGCCCATATCAACAGGCCCACGTCACAGCGCTCTGTGACAGGGTGTCATCACAGCACAGCTGGAAGGGCTCTTTGGCAGCTTCTATTCAACCTTTCTTTGTTTTCACCTTGACGGCTGAAGTGACCTTGATGCAAAGTGACCTGGGGCAAACATACGAGGCCAGCGTGTGGTCAAAGGCAGGGTCTGCCCCCTGGTATGGCCCTCGGGGAGCACAGGTGCTTGGAACATTGCAACCTCCAATTCTGAAATGATGCCCTGATTGTCACTGTGACTCGTGTTCTGAGCCTCACCTTAGACTTCAGCCTCTGGTGTGAACATTGCCCAGGGGCTGGGGCTCACCTGGTGCCCTAACCCTAACCCTAACCCTAACCCTAACCTCATATCCCATGAGGGATGCCGGGAACAGGTGGGACACTCGGGAGTGACCTCTCTGGGTCCCTGGCTCTTTAACTCTGTCTCCGTTTCTCCCCTCCGTCTGGTTTTGCCCTTCGGCTGTGGCGCTGCACACTTTAGACTGGGCCCAGGTTTCCTGCGAGGGCAGTGCGTGCCCCTTCCCCAAGCGCCAAAGAAGGAGGGGTCACAGAGCCACTCAAAAGGGACAGACATGTGATTCTAGAACATAGATCTTTATAGAAAATAAAATGAAGGCGACTGAAGTCCCTGAAAAAGAAGACAAATGCCTTGACATACAAATTTAATTTAATTAATCAAACACTAAAAATAAAATATATACACACATTTATGTAACTAAAATGCTACTAGACATTTAAAAATACATGTGCACATGGCAAGGCAATATTACTAAGATAGAAAAGATGGACTGGAGGTAACCAAAATGTGAACGACAGTTTGTACTTTAAGATAGCAAAAAAACCTATTGTGCAACTAATACCCACTTAGCGTCCCTCGTGCCCTGGAGAGGTTCAGAAGCCTCTCTTCTGGGGCCTGGAGGTGTAGTCAGTGAGGCAGGCAGTTGCTGGCTCTGTTTTAAACCAAGTACTTGCAGCGCTCTGACCTCTGGGAAGATAGCTCTTCCTGACCTTCTTTAAGTGTGGCCAAGGGACTGGTTAGGTCAATGACATGCCAGTAAAGGTGACAGATGTTATGTCTGGGTGGGGACATTAAGAGCCAGTGAGCAATTGGCCTGTGTCCCCCCTGTCAATCATGGCCATAAATCAGCGGATGCTCTGTGAGCCTGGACTGGGTGAGGACCGCATAGAGCAGAGCCCCTCATCTGCCCACTATGGACACCCAGGGTAAAAGAGAAGTAGAACTCGTGAGCGTAGGACACAAAGCTTCTTGCATTGTTTGTTGCCCAGAATAAGTGAGCTTACTCCAGCTGATGCAAAATGACATCTTGAGTTGAGTTAAGGAATCAGCATCTGCGTCTGGCTTGTGACCACGTTTGTTCCCTGTCTTCCAGAAGGGAGTGACGGTGAGTGTATGGTGGCTTCTCCCGTGAGACTTGCAGCTTGTGAAGGGACATAGGAGTTTCCCAGAGTCAGGAGCGTAGAGGGAGCCCAGCAGTTCAGGAAGCATTGCACCAACGCTGGGGGCCTGGAGTGAGAGGTCATCACTGTTCCAGAGACAGTGTCCAGCTGGAGTCCCTGAAAGGAGAAAGGGTTGCAAAGGGACTTGTACCTGGATGGTTATTTGTCAGGTGAACTCAGGAGGCTGGTGGACCTGTTACTGAGGTCGCTGCGGCGGGCAGTTCTGTGCCGTCCCTCCAGTGCCAGCTGAGAACCACAGGGTGCTTCCTGGAATTGCCAGCAGGAAGGACAGGGGCCCTCGGCTCCCACCTCCCCTCCTTCCTTGGGGGTGCCCTGGGCTGCTCACCCTCCTCTGTGTCTGCTGTGATTGAACTTGGAGGCTAGAGAACATTCCTGCAGGGGTGTGCCCCTCCACGGGGAGGAGAGCCTGGGCACGGTGTTAGCACCAGGTGAGCCCCAGCCCCTGGGCAGTGTTCACGCCAGAGGCTGAAGTCTAAGGTGAGGCCCAGAACATGAGTCACAGTGACAATCATGTCTACTTTGACGCTACGATGTGATTTACATAAAAGGGGCATATGCCCAGTATTTCTCTGCATCCCTGTCTTCCTGGACAGACAGACTCAGCCCTGTCACAGACATGGCAGAGGCAAGGCCGCTCGCCCTCTCTAGAAGGCAGCAAATCTATGGTGCAGGCCTTCTATACGGGAGTCATCAGGTCCTGACCTTCTCTGTGGCTGAGCAGACTGAGCCCCCATGACCAGCTGCTATGGTTCGGATCTTGAATGTTCTCAAAGGCCCAAGTGTTAAGGGAGGTGGTGGAACTTTTAGCAGGTGGGGTTCCGTGGGAGGTCTTCAGGTCACTGATGTTCTTGGAGGAGATAGAGGGACCCTAACCCCTTCCTCCTTCCCCTTTTGCTTTCCAGCCAAGAGGTGGGAGGCTTAGCTCTGCCACACCCTCCTACCATGATTTGCTGTTCCACACAGGCCCAAAGAAGGAGGCAATTGGCCATGGATTGGAACCTCCAACACTGTGAGCAAGAACAACCTTTTCTCTTCATTAGCTGCTGCTCTCAGGTGTTTGTGACAGAGATGGAAAGCTGACCGACACACCCACCTTTCAGGCACCAATATCCCAGCACTTTCCTAATTATCACCCAGATACCTCAGCACCATCCTGCTCTTGTTTGGCCTGGTGTTGGGGTCCCCTCCTTTCTGGGTGGCCCTTGCAGGCTGTCTTCTCACTCCACATGACTTGAATAGGAGACCAAGATAGAAGTTCTGCCTAGGAAGCTCCTGCTCTTCTGGCACAGCAATGATTGGATGCCTCAAGTGTGCACGTCTTCCCACGTGACCTGTCTCAGCAACGTGGGGATAAGCGCTCAGCTTTGTTTCTGGCGGGGTGCTGCTGGGTTTGCGTTGCTTTTTGCAATATGCCATCTGTAGGAGTGAAACTGATTTTTCAGAGTAAACAGGCTTTGTGTAAAATGTATACACATGTATGGTGCCACTATTAGGCTTGGCAAATGATTCCCCCCCCAATAATTGCGGGAGCTAGGGCCCCTCTGCTGCTGCTACCCAGGGACTCATGACTGGGGTTCATATGAGGACAGGACAGGAGGCCTGTCAGCTCCTCTCTCAGCCTTCTGAACCCCTCCCCTAGGGATGGGGGGGCTGGGTGAAGGCCCTTCTTAAGAAGTATTTCATGGGGCTTCCCAGGAAAAGAGTGACTTTTTCTTCTTTTGCAGAGACAGATTGAGCCTTCAAAGGTGACACTGGAGTGGTCACTGGTAGCTCCTGGGTTCAGAGAGGCAGCCGTACCTTGACCCAGGGGGCTTGGCTGACCACTCTGCCACCTGTGTTGTGAGCACGATCCAACTGGCTGACTTCAGCGGAGAAGGAGGGATTCTGAGATGATCCCGGTGGCAGTTGCTTTGGGGTGTCAGCTTGGCTGGGCTAATTAATCACACCCTAATCTAGGGGGTTAACATCAGCAGCCAGTTGACTTTACGTCAAGTGGATTACCCTTGTAACGTGGGTGGACCTCATCCAAGCTGCTGAAGGCCTGTGTGCGAACACAGGATTCCCAGGGAAGAGGAAGTGCTACCCAGAGAAGGCAGCCTCTCCGTGTGCCTTAGCCTCCCGCCTGCCCACCTGCCCTGCAGGTTCAGACCAGCCAGTTCCTACGTCACATGAGCATTAATCATATGATCCCTTAAAAGAAATCTCTTCTCTAAATCTATATCTATATAGACACAGGCACAGGCCTGAATGCAAAGGTCTAAGTCAATATCTGCATCTCTCTGTATAGTCTATACCTCCTGCCATAGGCTCTGCCCTCGGCCCCCAGGGCCAGCTTCCGGTTCTCACCCACACTCACGACCTCAAGTCATCTCTCCCTGGATTCTCACCTCCCATCCAGACATCTCCCTGCTGGTCCAGACCAGGGTCTGCACGCTCTGCCCCGAGAGCCAAGTCCAGCTCCCTCTGTCGATGGGGCTCGTGAGGCCCAGCTGCAGCAGGGCTCCACACCACCTGTGGCCATTTCCAGCTGCCGCAGCAGAGAGGAGAGGATTTACAGAGACTCTGTGGCCTGGAACGCTGCGGGTATTTTCTCCCTGGCCATTTTCAGACACATCTCGCCAGCGCCCACTGTGGCCCACGTATCCAGCTTCTCTATGCTACTCACTTGACCTTTCCTACCCAGGCCCAACCACCTCGTTCCCTTTCTCAGGAGCCTCTGTCCCCGGGACAGCACTGCCCTCCATCCTGTTGTCCAGACCAGAAATCCCAGCCTCCCCGGTCTCTGCTTTTCAGACCAGCCCAACACCCATCCTGCATCTGGTCCCACAGACCCAGCTTCTGGCTCTCCCCAGGACTGGCCTTGCCCACTCTCTTCTTTGGCTCCTGTAATATCCTTCTCAGGATGTGTCGTGCCAGCGGGTCCCCTCTCTGTCCTGCCAACAGAAAAACAAGATGAACTTCTCATTCCACAGCAAGAAGCCTCTTTGGAGCATCCCATGACACCACCCACCACCCAGCTGTCACCCCCCCTTCAGTGCCTCTCCACCCTGACCAGTGCAGCCTGCAATCAGCTTTGGCCATTGTCTCTTAGTGTCCGGGCACTGCCGTGTCCTTGCTGGGCTCTGAGACTCGCACGTCCCCGTCTGTCCTTCCACCTGTTCTGCTCTCGGGCTTCTTTGTGGGTGAACTCCCAGGGACCTCAGTCCATGATACTTTGATTTCTCTGGAGGACCTTCCTGTGGTCCTCCAGGCCTGGCCTGGCTTTGGGTTTCTCTTGTCAAAGACTTTGCTCACCAGGCTGTGACATCCCGTTCTCTGCCCCCACCCACCGGCTGACCAGCTCCCCCCGGGGCAGGGCCCTCGCCAGCCCGAGCAGTTTTTGAGATGGTGAAAGTGTGAAGAGCTGGGATAGGCCCTCCCAGTTTCCAAGGAACAGTGGTAAGGACCTTGGCCATGTCCCCAAGCACAGAGAAGCTCAGCTGGCCCTCAGGGGGAGGTGTGACAGGGCAATAGAGGCGTTGACAGCAGCTCTGGGCCTTGGAGAGGTCTCCGTCTTGGACTCTGCCATCCCTCCCCCTCGTCTCTGCCCGGCCCTTGGCTGCTGTTCTTCCTTCTCTCCAGAGTGAGGTCTCTCTTCTGCTTCCTGCCGCCCTCCTCTGCCGCTTCCCTCCCCTGCCCCAGCTCACTCCTGTCCGCTCTCTCTAGCCCTCCTTCCCCTCCCAGGCGTCTCCTGGTCCCTCCCCACTTCCCACCCCCAGCCTCCTTTCCTTCCCGATTCTCCTCTCTGTCTTTCTTCCCCTTTCCTCTCCCCCCTCCCGCCTCCTGCACCATCCTCTTTGGCTCCCACAGGTGGGAAGTGCCGAACGGTGTCACTCCATTACTGTGCAGTATTTGCTCATCTTGTCTGCTGTAGGCAGTTGAGTAATCAGGCTTGGTGAAGTGCCGAAGAGCCCCTCACATGTGGGAGGCAGGGCTAAGCCGTTGGCACATGGCACCTGACCCCGTCACAGCGTACCTACCTTTGCAGTGTGTGCCGTGCTTACTTCGAGCAGGAGGGGTCACCTGTGATGCAGCTCAGGCAGGACACCGTGGAGGAGGCGGGACTTGATGGAGTACTTGGCAGGGCCCCTCCTCTCTCCCGCTTGTTTCCTCATGGACACTACGGACCTTGCCACTTTGTCTGCTGGGCACTTGGCACAGGTCTCCAGCAGTCACCCGCACACAGATTCTTAGGGGATTGTGCTGGGTTTTCTACCTGGCTTTATGGAGCCTCTGTGGGGCATCTCAATTCCTTTTGGAGTGAGGAGGCGCAGCATTGGTCATTGAGTGAAATCATCGTCTCAGTGTTCCGAGTGCGTGGCGTGACGCCCCGTGGGTGACAGGGCTTTGGCCAAAAGCCATGCCTGCCACTTCCCTCTGGTATTGGTCACAGTGCTGTGGCATATCTGTGTGGTGGACATACCGCTGCCCAGCTGGTGGCCAGAGGATTAAAGACACAGTGCAGTGCCCAGCGCCATCTACGTGTGGCTCATTTTCCATTAATGCTTGGGTCTCCTTAGCGACTGTCTTGACACCAGTTTTCATGGAGTCTTCCTCCGCTGGACGTTCCCAGTGAATGGAAGGCATGTGCCGTGAATAGAACCGCGATCCTTGTAACACTCCTCCCACAAACTCCTTGCCCAGGGCGAACCTTGCAGGACAAAAGCAGACTTGTTCCCGCCTGGTGGGTTCCCTGTGACACCAGGCAGAGGGACGAGATGAGCAATTAGCATTGTACACCTCCGCGCTGCTGAGGATGGCTTTCAGTTAGCAGCAGCTGCCGCACAGCCTTGTGGATGTCACCCTCCTGCATGGATTCTGCTTGATAATTGCAGGATGTACCAATGCTTATTTTTAACTGCTCCCCCCCTTTAAATGGAAAAAAATGTCACCCCCTTTCTACAGAAGCTCAGCTGCAGCATTGTTGCCCCTATTAAAAAGAAAACAAAAACAACCTGGGACAATTGTCCTCTAACTAGTGCCACACAAAACCATAGCCTCTCAGCTCTCAGTCTGAAGGGAGAACAGTACAGTGTGTGTGGAGCCTGTTTTAGCAGCTTGCAGTGTGTGTGTGTGTGTGTGTGTGTGCAGGCAACAATATGCGCAAGTTGTTCAGAAGAAAAAGCTGTCTCCAAGTATTCTTTTAGATTCCACTTTTTTTTTTTGGAAGGAAATTTTACAAGCAATAACAGAATGCCCACAAAACAAGCACTTTTTCTTTTGTTTTTATCTTTAATCTTATTTTCAGTTTTTAATTTTGTAATATCTTTAGATTTATGGAAAAGTTACAAAGATTGTAACAGTGAATTCCTTAATACCTTTCCCCCAGGATCCCCTAAGTTAGCATCTTACAGGATAAACATGGAGTGGCATCCACACTGGGAGATGGATGGAGGGACATGCTCTTAACCAAGGGGCTGCATTTGGAGAACTAGTTTCCCTCTGAAGCCCTCTTCCTGTCCAGGGTCCAATCACAAGCCCACATTGCAGTAGCTGTCACGTCTCCTTGATGTCTTCTGATCGGAGACTTTTTAAACCTTTCTTTTTCTTTGATGCTGTAGATGGTTTGGAAGACTATTAGGTATTTTGTAGAATGTCTCTCTGCTTCAACTTGTCTGATTCGACTGAGGACATAGATTTTTGAGAAGAAGGAGGTGAAGCACCCTCTGGTTGCATGACATTAGGGGGTTCGTGATAGCAGCGTGGCTTGCTGGCTTGGCCTAGGTGGGTTGTGCATGGCTTCTTCACTATACAGTTATTTTCTGTTCCCATGCCACATTTATTAGAAACAAGTCATTAAGTCTACCTCCAATCAAGAGGAGTAATTAAGTTCTCCCTCTGTCTGAGCCATGCATGTAATGCATTATTTAGAATTCTTCTGGAGGGAAGGTTTCTGGAGCCTTGGTTTAATGGTCAATCTGTCACTATGTGATTTGGGGCCAGTAACTCAACCTCTCTCATTCTCAGGATTTTCTCCAACAGAAAGAGAAGCTACACAAAAATGCACTCTGATGTTTAACCAGCTGGAATGCCCTGTGGTTGGCACAGAGTTGGGTGATAGGCTCTGAAATGAGAAAGATGAGGGCGTGGGGTTTAGCTCCACTGCTTGCTGCCGAGATGACCTAGATACGTTTCCTAACCTTTACAGACTTCAGTCACCTGGTCTGTGAAATGGAAGAGGGAGGTACCGAGAGCACTGGAAGGCCCCAGTCGGGCTCTGTGTGCAGGCACGCACAGCGAGTTCAGCTTCTATTTTGACCAAATGGAGGTTCAGTAATATGCTGTTCAAAGTCAGTGTTTTATGGTGTTGAAAGAGTTCATAGAATTATACCCCTGTCTCTGTCACTGAAAAAATATTTTAGATCCTTTTCTAGCCTTGGCAAAGTGTGTCGCTTAAAGTGGCAGCACATGAATGCCATCCTTGCTGTGGCTGCAGGGTGGTGCATATGGCAGCTTTGGGGAGGCACACAGAGCCCACCTGGAGGGTCAGGGGGCCCCAGGGCAGCCTGGCCACTATGCAGCAGAAGGTCTTCTAGTCTGTGCCCAGCTTCTTCTTCTGTCACACAAGCATGACCCCTGGAGCTCCTGGCACACCCGCTGGGAACCACTCTGAGTCCAGAGCTAAATAGCTGGCCTGCCTATTGCTAACGGTTATTGCAGAGCAAGAGATCAGGGACCTGGACCACTGAAAGGCAGGAGTGTTGTGACCCCACCGTGGGTATCTTGGGTCTTACAGTCTTCATGTCCGATACCACCCTGGCATCTGCAGTAGAAATGGGAGGCTCTGAGGGTGATTATCACTTCCCTGCAAAAACATAATGCCTGTACTAAAGTGAAGGACAGTAGAGAGAGCTCATCATGCGGGTACACTGTTACCATGTAGTGTGGGCAAAGCGGTGGTAAAACTGGTGCCCAGCTCCCGATGGACGTGCGGTAAACGGGCAAACGCCAGAAAGAAACGAACCTGGACACACGTCTGCAGCCTGAGCGGGTGAATCATCCTGGAGAAAGAGCTGCACTGAGGAAATAGCATCCTGCATGGTGATGGTTGTCATTGCCCTGTGTGTAATTATACACAAAACGAAGCCATCGAAGGAGAATGGCTACGGTGCTCAGCCCTTAAGTTGCGCAGCAGCAGTAGGCGGATAACAAGAACCGAGGCAACACTGGAAATGCTCAGGATAAATATTTACTGTGAATAATAGGATGGGTGGGACGTGCACGGCCTGCTTGGGACCGTTAAAATACATGAGACTCGGGACAACGAGAGCAGAGAGGTAGAGGGGAAACCCTCCTGCGTGGGCGAGCAATTCTGCCAGGTCAAGAAAACCAGAAATAAATGCTGTTCAAAGGTCCCAATACCTTGGAGGGAACATTCCGGTGGTTCTTCTGAGTGCATTCTGCTCACCTAAATACTTCCCCAGCCTCCCTTTTTCCTTATGTGACCTCTAAACTCCGATAGAAAATGAACCCAGTCAACAGAACTGCTTTTAGGAGATGGACAGGAACAATTTCAGGTCTCTGTGTCAGGAGGGAGAGGAAGGGCTTTCGTCTTTACCTTCTTAGCAGCTTGTTAGAGTCCCTGAGCCCGTGCTGCTGGAACCCCAGGGTGACAGGCATTACGGTGAATCTATTGCCGAGCCTGGGTGCTTTAATGAGAGCATTGATCAGAGAGAAGCAGGAAAGCACAGTCCGGTAACACCTGAATGAATATAAATTTAGCCCTGGCTGCAGAGCCCACGGTGGCCTGCTCTGCCCTGGCAGTGCCAGAGGAAGGAGGAAAAGCAATTTTCCTCTTCAGTCTGGATTCTCTCCATGCTGTTGGCAGTTTTTAAGAAGAAAAAGTGATGATTATTTTACCTCTAAAAGCAACGGGAACTTGTCAAAGATTCCCTCCCTGGAAGTGACAATTCAGATAGCCTCTACTCGGTCCCCTTCTAAGCCAGAATTCAATCCAGTTGATGTGGGGAGGAAGTACTTTCCAACATTTGTGCCATCTGGAAATTGAGCAGGAGTTTCCATCAGGGAGTGAGTTGCCCATCAAGGGAAGAGTGCGAGTGGGTGTGGGTTGACCAGACACCCAGTTGTTTCAGAGGGCCTCAGTCTGGGGAGAGGGAGGGTTTGATGCTGGGTCACCTTATAGGTGACTCCAAGGTTAGCCCTCTGTCACTCTAGAAAGTCTCCAGCAGAGTGTCAAGGATCACAGGATCTTGGATCCAGTCTCTGTTCAATGTTCCTTGGTCCCTTTATTATTCAAATCGGGATTAAAATTCTTCATTACCCAACTAAGGACTGTCTGGAGAGTTTGAATGATGTGATGCACAGACACGCTGTGTTCATCCCAGTGCCAGGAGTAACCTGTTCTCAGTCAACATCATCCTTACGACTGCCCTGTGCCTGGTCTTCAGACTCAAACCTCATAGGTTGAGCCTTTTTTGGGGCCTGCCATTTTGTGTTTCACTATGTTATCTCACATGGATTCCCAACCACCTGGAGCGATGTGAATGGTTAGCCTCACTTTACAAAAGAAGACACTGAGGTTCAGAGGGGCGCATGACATCTTCAGTGTCACACAGCACCCTCAAGCTGCTGATGTTCTCACTGAGCTATCACGCCTGAGGTGCCTCAAACAATGTCAAGCACCTTGCAGAACCTCAGTGAGAGCCGGGAACTCCAGGGGTCTCAAACTCAGTCTGCTTCCAGGACTCAGTCCTCCCCGCCCTTCCTGCTCTGAAAGGCTGCTTCTAGCACACCTGCTGCCCCGTCTCTCCTCTCCTCTCTCCCCTCTCTCTCCCTCAGACTTGGGCACACTGGGACCTTTTGATTTCCGCAGCCTCTTCAGAAGTATTTTTGACACAAACAATAGTGCGGTTTCTGCCTTTTCAAGAGGCATCAGCCCATCGGAGCAGACCTGGTGACTCAGTTTGATCATCGCCTTTAAGCAGTTCACTCTGTGAGCGGGGATTTGACAGGCCTCCCTGTGCCGTGAAATCGCATACTATTTTTATGCCTTTTAATCTATCTTTTAACAGCCTCCTTGTGTGGAACTCCAGGCCCCAGACTCACAGAAAGCACGTTTCTGAGAGCGGCGAGGACAGGCTTGGCCTGTCTTAATCAAAGGCCCGGGGAGACCCCGCCTGGGGTCCTTATCAACCGTGCGCTTTCCCGATGTTACCCCCCCCCCCCCACTGTGGCCGGCGGGAACTTTCCTGGCTGCCTGGCAGAGCCCCAGCTGGCTTCTTCCATCTTAATAACTGCCGAGCTCTCCAAAGTGGGAGGCTGTCAAAATGCTTCCAAAGGGCCAGGGCTGCTCATGGAGCCCGCCTCGTGGGAAGGTCACCGTGGAAAGGGCCGGTCAGAGGGAATGTCAGCACAGGGATCCTCAGGTCCCCAGGGGAACCTCCCAAGGTGCCCTCAGGCCACAGAGTCCCAGCCTCCCTCCTGGGGCCTGGAGAGGCACTTGACTGCAGCCTCTGGAACAACAGGGGATCTGACGTGAAGCTCCTGCGGTGCCTTCTAGTCCTTCTGTTGTCTCTACTGTGAGATCCTTTGTCTTAGGAGGAACTTAGGGCAGGGACAGAGCACCTGGAGATCCAGACCATAAGAACAGCTCACACCAGCATGACCGTCATGTGAAATGCAGGCCCAAGAATGTTGGCCAAGAGAAAGGAGCTCATTCCACCAATGCGTTCAGTGGCATTTATCAGAGACCTTTGGTTGGAAACTGGGCTCCTGCACAAGGCCCACAGACCAGTCACAGTGGAGCCACTCTTCCATGTCACCGGCCCCAAACCTAAACCTAGCTGCTTGTCTGATCTTCTTAAGGAATTAAGCGCTTTGGCCAACTTTCACCTGCAAAGTCCGGGAGTCCCTTCTGCTTGAACCTTTATAAGAAAAGGGACTTAACCATCAGCCTTTTGCTTCCTGTCTCTGCTTTCTCCAGCCCCTTCCTGTCTACAAGGCCACCTTCTCTGCTCCACCCATGGCCCTCCTGGGATCCTACAGGATGAGGTGTTGCCCTCTCTAGAATGGCATGAAAGCCGATTTGTTGTAAGGCTACCTTTCCTCAAAGAGACTACCTGGGCCAGTCCTGTGTCCTTTGCTGCTGGGATCCCTGGAGAACCTGAGGTGCAGAGGAGGGGGCTTGGGTCCCCAGGTTGCTCTGGCTCAGCCCAGGACCTGAGCCCTGCAGCCCATGTGCTTTACCAGGCCTCAGAAGGGCTTCTCAGACCTTGAACACCACAGATGAAGGTCAAAGGCCCCAGGGGACAAACGCTCTCCATCACGGCTGGCTGCATGAGGACAGGCTGGGCTCTAGGACTGGGGCCGGAAAACCTCCAGATCGTAGCCTTCAGGTGACCATGGACCCCTCCCCCTGGGGAGAAGACTGCCAGAAACATCTCCTTTCTCTACAGGAAGAAAGGGGACACACATTTCCTCTCTACAACACAGCAGGAGCGAGGGACTGCTCACCTGAGGACCCAGAGGGCCCACCCCTCACGGACAGCAGAGCTGGGTGGAGCCTCCAAGAGGCTCAGGGCACCTCTGCTGATGGGGACGCCACAGTCCACGGTCACTGCTGGCAGAAGACCTGCTGGAGCTGCGGAGTCCCTCCACCTCTGGCTCCTCCAGCCCAGGCCTTCCCAGGAGGGGGCTTTCCTCATCTGGGGGTTTGGAGGGGTCGCCTTACAGCCTATTCTGCAGCCAGGAACGAGCTGTGACCTCCTTAGTCCCTTTCTTCAGTGTCTGTTTGAGGAACAGGAGGCCTCCCAGGGCTGCGGCGGGAGGGGTCCCTTTCTCAGCAAGGCTCCCCTCAACGCCAGGTTGTTGTTCGCATATTTGCTTTCTATCTGAATCTCTAAGCAATAAATTTCCCTTTTCTCCACAGGCTCTATCTTTATAGCCCAGGGTCCAGGAAAAAAATGCAGTGTGGAATGTCACCTTTCTGCCAAAGAGAGAGAGCCCGCAGATGAGTTCCCCGCGCTGGTCTCCCTGCGGGGATTGGGATTCCAGGCAAGGGGCCCCTGGGAGGGCAGCAGTTAAGATGAGGTAGAAGAGGACAGGCCAGCCCTTGCCGTGGAGCTCCCCTGTCAGCATCTGGAGGCACTGAGATGTGGGGGCAGGGTCCAGCTCGGAAAAGAAGCAGGCATTGCCCCCGGATGCCTGGGAACAGGGCGATTCCAGGGCTATGACCCCAGGACTCAGGAGTTGGAGATCAGATTCCTTTTCTACAGAGGGTTGAGGCTGAAACAGTGCCTCTGAATGGCCGTTCCCATTGCCCGGGGCCCCTGCCAACTGCCCAGAGGGCCCCTGCCAACATCAGTCTCTCTGGCCAATATGCCCAGACACAGTGGAGCTGGCAGCTGAGCGGGAGGAAAGGTGCTGAGTCAATCCCTAAAGGGTAGGCGGGGTTCAGGCCCAGGCATGGCGGGGAAAGCGCCCCAGGACCGAAGGAGTGGCAGGAACAGCACACAAAGGTACAAAGGGTCATGGAAAACCCTGAGCTCTAAGTGGTCACCTGTAGCTGGAGTCCTGGCGCAGGTGACAGCAGACAGGAGGTGAGTCCAGAGGGCAGCCCAGCAGCAGGCCACACGTCCTGACATGTCACTCCCAGTGTCTGCCTTTCTCTCCATCCCTCCCTTTCTTTCTTTCAGCATCTGGAAGTCTCTGGCTGTTTAAAGAAGGGAGATAAGTTCCACCCCAGTCACAGGAAGGGGTAGGGACTGGGCTTCTCCATCTGGACAAGATACACAGATAGAGGTGCTCATGCCGTGGCAACCAGACGGCACAGGACACCCTGACGAGGGGCCTCAGGAGGGCCCTGCACACGCTCTTCTCTGTGGCCTGGGGAGACTGTCCAGGCTGCGGTGCAGGGAGAGGGGACACGAGAGGCCCAGTGCTGCAGGAGACAGAATGGAGGACTTGGGGAGGCCCCGGGGCTGGGACTCCCTGGGCTGTGTTCCTGAAAGGAGAGGGCTCCCTACAAAGAGTTCTGGGGGTTGTGGAGGAGTCCTCCTGAGTCCCCAGCAGAGGCCTGGCCAGCACAGACACCAGAGGAAACTGTGAGGGAAGGCCTCCAGGAGGGGCAGACGGAAGACTTGCTGGTGTGGACAGGACAGGAATAACTCCTGACCCCAGAGCCTCAGGGGAGTATGCAGGGGGCATTGTCTCTTTGAAGGGACAAAGTTAATTTGTACCTTGAGAGAATCAACCTGTCTTCAAGTACCTTACCAAGAGCAAGCCTCAAGAACATTTATAGAAATACAAAGAAAAGGCAGGTCTTCAACAGTGGAGCCACTGGTATCTAGGACCCTAGCAAAACTGACTAGACACCTAAAGAAGGAAAAAAAAATATCTATAATGAGCATAAAAAGTACCCATCAATAGAAAAAATCATAAATGACATAGGCAATAGAGCTAGTAGACAAAGAGATTACAACAGCTATTATATAAATATGCACGATGGGTTCAAGAAGATAGAGGAAAGCATGATTATCTTAGATACATAAAATATACAAAAAAGAGACCCAAATTCAATCTCTAGAGCTGAAAAAATATCTGAGATGTAAAATATACTGGGTGGTACTGAGAGCAGATTAGATGATACAGAAGAAAAAATTAGTGAACTTGAAGTTAAGGCAATAGAAATTACTCAAAATGAAACAAAGACAAAAAGACTGAAAATAAAATGAACAAGACACCGGTGAGCTGTAGGATAAATATAAGTGTGAGTTGGAGTCCCAGAAATAAAAGAGGAATCAAAAAATTTCAAGGATATATGTGCAAAATTTCCCCACATTTGATAAAAACTAGAAAGTCCTACGTCCAAGAAGCTCAGAGATCTCCAAGCAGAACAAACTTGAAGAACCTATATCAGTGCACATCATTTTTTTTTCTTAAAAGAAGTGATAATAGGGTATTATAAAAGTACCCAGAGGGAAAAGATATATTAGGTCTGGGGAATCGAGACAAGCAAAACAACCACCTTATTTTTGAAGCAACCAAAAGACAATGGGATAACATATTTACAATATTCAAAGAAAAAAAAATAACATGTCAATCTAGATATGTATTCCCAGAAAAAATATCTTTCAGAAATGAAGGTACAGCAAAGACAAATTAGAGAAAATATTTATTTAGAAGTGTATTTCAGAAAGCTCGCTCTGCTGATGATGTGGAGGATCGATTGGCAGGAAGAGAGCCTAAACTAGGCCCTCTGTTGCAGCAATCAGGAAGGATGAGGTGAGAGGCATTGGCCCCTGTCTGCCTAGAGCTACCTGATAGTCCTCCAAGTGCATTTCAAAGAGTGAAAATTGCATCTTCTGCTTCTCTAGTTCCCCAGGACATAGAGCAAGGCACCCAGCGGCTTTCAGAAAATGCCCTCCAACATGGCCATGTTCCGTGATGGGATCCTCATGTACACAACTCCATTGTATGAGATACTTGTTTCTTTTCGAAATACTATTGATGATGCAGTTAGAAACCACTATTAGTACAGCTGAAATTATTCACTGTGAAATGCAATAGTTTTGTTTTGAAGGCTTTCTGTGGTAAAGAGAGCATACACCCACTAATACTTTCTTCTAGTCTCTGTGTTATGGAACCTGAATTGATTAAAAAATAATTCTAATGGAATTGAACACTAGAGTAGGGTTGAAAACTAGCAAGATTCTAAGATACAAATTAATTTTTAGTTTGCAGTAAGTATTTTTAAAAAAAGATAACCCCACACTTTTTCAATAATACAGTCTCCTAAGATGAGATAACAAACATAGATGCTGTTGAGTTGAAATCTTTATATATAAATTTAAGTTATTCTTCCAGGACAAAAGATGGTAATTCATTTATTTAAAGATTATTAATCAATGCATTAACTTATTTATTCACCAAAAAAATTTAGAATAATACCAGTGTTTTAGACAGCTTTTTCATTTCTATGACCAGACCTGCAAGAACCATACAGAGGAGGAGAACTTTATTTGGTGCTCATGGTTTCCCAGGTCTCAGTCCACAGAGGCAGGCTCCACTGCCCAGGGCCCAGGTGAGGCAGAACTTCACAGAGGAAGGCCCTGGAGGAGAGGAGCAGCTTGAGATGTGGCAAACAGGAACAAAATATATACCCCAAAGGCATGCTGCCAATGACCCATCTCCTCCAGCCACCCTACCTGCCTAGAGTTGCCAATTAATCCATGGATTAATCCCCCAATTAATCAGTGGATTAAGTCATTGACTAGATCACACCTCTCAAACCTAATCATTTTTTTCCTCTGAAAGTTCTTTCATTGTCGCACAGGTGAGCTTTTGGGGAACACCTCATATTCAAATCATAACAACCAGAAGCCTAAATAGCCTTCAGGGTTCTGATCAAATGTCACTGTAACTTTCATGACTCCTTTAGGGAGAGGAGACCGCTCACTCCTTTTCATTTTCTCATACTATGTTCACGTCTTTAGGGTTTTCCTCAGCCTTGACCTCTCACCTTGGATCCTCTAGTAAATTGCTGCTCATTTTATTTTATTTTTTTAATCTTAAAAGCCCCTTTCTCTAAGAAGCCTTCTCACAATTCTCATGCCTGGGTAGGTGTCCCTTCTTTGTGATCCCATGGATCAAGTTCCTCCCCTAGTCTAGATCTAACTTGCCTTTATGATTCCCTTTCGTGTGTCTCTCTTCACATTATAAACACAGTAAGGTAGGAGGCTATGTCATGGTCACATGGATCCCCATTGCTGTTAGAACTCCTGGCACATTGTAAGTTCATTTATGAATGAACATATGAATCTAAATAATCCTAAATCCTCAGTGCTTACGTGCACGTATTTGGCCTCCAATAGTGGCTTAACAAATAAGTATTGACCAATGTCAGACTGAATGGAAGCTAGATCCTGGCTCAGACCATCTTTGAGGGAGAGCACGGCGCATAGATACACCATAATGAAGAGAAGAATGTGCTAAACACTAACTGAATAAATAATTCCAATTAGAAGCCTTTTAAGTGAAATAAACGATTCAATTTTTAACAAGTGGACATGATGGTTAAGGAGGGTGCTCCAGATAGAGCAAACGCCCTGGCAGAGCAGAGCCAGTTACAGTGGAACATGCCCCAGGGACTGGGGAGCAGTGTGTGGTCAGAGCATGGTCTGCGCAGATGCCTGAGGATGGGCTGGATAAGGCAGCTGTGGGAGCTGGGATGGGCTTAGAGAAGCAACTGGGGTAGGCACGACTTTACCACTTTTTAAAAAAATAGTCATCTGGGTGCATAGAGAAAAAACTTTGAAAATGAATATATTTAGTGTCTGTCCTTCTGTGTATGAGACCCTGTATATTATTTCACTTAATACAGCAATCTTATGAGAGAATATACACATCACAGAAGGAGAATCCCAGGCCTAGAGCCAAGATCTGAGCGAGGTGCATCTGAAGGAGAAGCCTACATCTCTGCCTGATACTACAGCCCCCCACTGCAGCACTGCTCTCTGCTGACGTGCCTTAGTGATATTTCTATGCAATTCTTGGTTCAGCCAATGAACAATGTTTATAGAACTAAGACTTCATCAATATTGGTCCCTGCTAGGCTAGGTAGTAGTCATGTATGTAGACTTTCTCCTACCAGTTTTTGTTTTGTCTGGAGTTAATAATTGCCTTGATTTTCTCTAATTTGTGTCTATAAACAAGACAGTGTGCCTACTGTTATGTTTTTTAGTGTTCCCTCTGTTTTATGCCTGTAAAGTACTCTCACATACTCAGCCATAGTCACAGGCAGCCAGTTTTATTTTTATGTTATTGGAAATGCTGCCTTCTGCATCACTACCTCCTCTTAGTTCCATCTGAATACCTTGCTTTCTCAGCTTGATCCATGATGGCCATCTTGGGACCTCCCCTTGATAACGTGACTCTCCAAAGTTGGATGCTCTGCCTTATGGATCCTGGTCTTCCTCTTCTATTTCTTCATTTCACTAAGTGTCTCCTCCAGCACTTTCCTAAGAAAGGACACGTAGAGGGTCATTTTAATTTATTTTTATGATCATTTTTTTTTAAAAATTTAGCAAATCTGAAGCTGTTTTCCTTTTCTTTTGGAGCTGACTGTATATATTGCTGGGTTGGGAAACTCTGTGGATTGGCTCACTTGACAGCCATTTTGCCCTCCCTTTCCTAGGCTTTTCTGTAATTCAGAGTCTGGGAATAAAAAAAAATGCATTTCACAGGCCTCTAGCCATAATGCAGCAACTGGTCCTGGATCATTCCTTCTACTGTAAACAAATATAAACCTGGAAAGAACAAGTGAGATAGCTGTTTGGGGGCAGTGTGTAATAGGCAATGCCAATCTGCAATCCTGGGGACAAGAGAGACTCCTGAAGTGGATCTTATGATCAGCTTTATGCCTACAACAATCTCCGCACCAGCATGGTGAGCTGCAGCCCTTTGTTAGTCAGTGTCTCATCTCTGTGGCTGAGATACCTGACAAGAACAACTTAGGGGAAGAAATTTATCTGAGCTTATGGTCTCAGCGATTTGGCCCATGATTGGCCAACTCCAGAGCTCTGGTTCAAGGAGAGGCAGAACAACATGGTGGAAAGGCATGACAGAGGAAAGCTACTCAGCTCATGGCAGCCGGAAAACAGAGAGAATGAGGAGCCAGGGTCAAGCTATACAATCCCCAAGAGCACACTCCCAGTGACCTATGTCCTCCAGCCACACCCTACCTGCCTGCAGTTACCACCTGGTACAATAGTCTTTTAAAATGTTTAATCCATCAAATGGATTAGCTCGTATATTAGATCACAGCTCTCATAATGTGATCATGTCAACTCTGAACCTTCTTGCATTAACACATGAGCTTCGTGAGGGGACACCTCATAATCCAAACCATAACTAGCCCAAATAGATCACAGGGCCCTAGTGAGCTGCTGAAATAAAGAGAAGAGTTCCAGGCTCGAGGCAGAGGGGATCCCCAAGTGTGGGCACTGGAAAAGAGGACCAATGTAGAAAGGGTCTGGTAAGTTGATATGAGAGGTGCTGAGAGTCTGTGGCTGAGGTTATCTGAAAATACACAGGACAAGCATAACAGTCTTCTCACATGGCACTGATACAACGTTGAGAAGAGAAGATGGACACTGTAGACCAAGCAGTGCTCAGGGAAAAGAAAGGCAGGGAACTTTGGAGTTCCTCCTCCTTCACTCACAATTATTATCTTAGCCTCTAGCTGAGACACAGAAAGTCCAAGTAAGTAAAATGGCATGGTCTGGTTTAATTAAGGCACACCAAAGATCCTTACAGGAGATTAAATTCAAATTTTGAGTCTCATGAGGTTAGAGGGGTTTGAAAAATACCATGAGTTTTCCATAGAGTTGAATGAGCACAGTGTTAAACCAAGGTTTTGCATAATACTGAGGTAGAGTTTCTACAATGTCTTTTCTACAATCTTCAGAGGTCAATACAAATTTCATTAGACATACAAAAAATAGGTGCATATGATCCATAGAATAAATAAGAAACAAAACAGTCGACAGAACCAAATTCAATAATGTGCAAGTTGCACTTAGCAAAGACTTTAAAATTATTATTATGACTATGTTCCCATAATGGAAAAATTGATGTTACTGAGTGAATAGGTAGAAAATTTCAACAGAAAAATATAAACTATTAAATTAAATGGAAATTTTAGAACTAAAAAGTATGAACAGGATTGAAAAGTTCACTGGACAGGCTCAATAGTACACTTGAGATGGAAGAAAAAGGAATGAATGAGCTTCAGGGAAACACTGTAGACATTTCCCAACTCAAGGGAAAAAGAGAAAGCAGAACATGGAAACTTAAAGAAGCCCCAGGGACCTGCATTAAGATACTACAGAGTTAACAGTTAACACAGGATGCTATAGAAGAGAAGCTAAGAGACAAAGGAAGTATTTTAAGAAATTATGGCTACAACTCCCCAAGTGTGTGTGTGTGTGTGTGTGTGTGTGTGTGTGTACACCCACATAGAGAGGGAGGGAGAGGGAGGGAGAGAGAGTGAGAGTGAGAAACTATCATGTCTGGAGGTGCTATAGTCAAATGGATAAAAATCAGAGATAGGGAGAAAAAAGAGAAGCATAGAGCTATTGCTGACTTGGTATTGGAAACAATGGAGGCCAGAAGACGATGGAATGACCCTTGACACTGAATGAGAAAACGCTAACCAACTATTAAGACCAAATTCTGCATCCAACAAAATATCTACTCTATCAGGGTGAAATAAAAGCATTTTCAGTTAAATTTCATCTCTGTGAGAGCTATTGTCTTCCTCAGAGATGCCAAGGTCAAAAGATAATAACAGTAACAGGAATTTGAATCCTCAGGAGATAGTAAATGAGAAGGTAAACACAAAAGACTATTTTTTCTTCTTATAGCTCTCATGGAAGACAACTAACTAATGATTTAAAACACAAAACCCCTAAAATGTGGGGTATACAAGGCAAACAAAGTAAAGGCAGGGTAGCGATTTTTAAAATGGCTTGAATTTAATCAGACAAATAATCGGCCAAATTCTGATGTTTGACCTTGAAGTCAATTAGCATGAAATATTCAGAAACATCAATATTTTTAACATCTGAAAAGCGCAGACTTTTAGATTAAAGGACACTAAGAAGACATGGCAACCAAGTGCAGTTGAGGGAGTGTAACGAGATGGTGGCTCCCGTGCACACGCTCTCCTTTACACACACACTCACGTGTGCACACCTGGAAGAAAGAAAAAGACTAAGTGGAATGGGCAGTGGGATTTGATTCAAATATGTGGACAGCTGGTTAGATAATATTATCATCTCAAGAAAAAACTCCCCGGTATGACCATCATCTCGTGTCTTAGATTTCAGCAGGGGTATGATGTGGTAGTTGGTAGTCACATGGTCTATCATCTCCCATCTCTGAATTTTAGAAAGGTGCTCTGGTCCCTGCATTTCCTGTTTCTTCTCACTTTTTTTCCTCCTCCCATGCTTGTTTTCATTGGTTTTCTCCAATTTGGAATCTTTCTTCAATGATTTATGATCTCTGGTCGCCAAGTCCCAAGTCAGAAGTAAGTGAGCAAGTCATAGAAAGATGATTAGGGCTGTAGCTGTATGCACAGGACTTTCCATTGCTGCCTCCCATCTCGGAGGACTGTGCAGGTGACCTTCTCACTGGAGGGTTGAAGGCCAGTGATCTGAGGGTCTTAGTAACAGGACTGCGTGTCAGGATGAGCTGCAGGCCTTGGCTCCAGTTGGCGCAGAGGGAGGACGGGGNCTGTACCTACCTTCCAGGGGAGGGGAAGGAGTTAATCAATGTGGGAGTCTTTGGGTCTCACTGGGCACAGAGAAGGCATTAAGAAGTTTTCCGACTGTCATTGTCACTGGGTCGTGGCTCTCCTTGTGGTGTTTCTCTCTAGTACCCTCTGGGCAGCCAGGCAGGTGGGGCAGGTGGGCTCATCAAACCCTCCTTACCCATCCCACCCCTTGTCTCTCCCTTTGGCAGCTCCTGGCGTCCCTATCTGAGAACGCTGCTGCTCCATCTGTCAGGCAGCTCCTCTCTGATCCCCTGTGTGTGCCCGTGTGGCTGGGCGCCCAGCTGTGTGGGCTCAGGCAGTGCCCCTCCTCCAGCTGCTCTCTGCTGCTGGCCTCCGTTTCCTCTTCCTTCCCAGGTGCCTGCGCTTGGCCCGGGGCACTTTCAGAGGCTCCACTGGATGCACGTTCCGCGCCACGCTGGCCTGCCCGGGTTAGGCTTCTGATCTGCTCTCTTCTGACCCTGGAGCTCCAGTGGTCTTACTTCACAGGGATCGTGAAGGAGCGAGAAGAGCACGGCAGCTCGCAGTCCGGCTTGGTGCTTGGCACACAGAGGGCTGAGGGCACCTGGGATCCTGTCCCTTCCTTCCCCCCATCTCCCTGTCCCCGTCCTCTTCCTCTCCCCCCTTCTCTCCCCCCTCCTCCCCAGCATTATGCATTCACGGGTTTCAGCCACCTCAGGCTGTTTTCGGGATGGCAGTTTGTAATTACTGCAGCATGGTGGGGAATGTCGGCAGCAGATTTATTTCCTCTCATATTTCTTATAAGTGTCGCTGATGCAGAATGAGCCCTCACATCACACAGAAGCCAGCAAATGAGACGGAAAACCCGCCGGTGATCAGCCGGCCTCATGGGGCCTGGGCGCTTTTTTGTTTTTAATCTGATTTCTTCTTGGTCTTAAACTGAGAGGCCAATTAGAGGCCCGTCTGGGGAGAGGCTGACGCTCTCCTCCTTGGATGCCCACATCCTCTGAGCAGGCCTGGTCCTGAGCTGACCAGGAAGGTGGGGCCTTGGAAGATCCAGTGAAGTCCACAAAGCAGGGGACGATCCAGGGCTGGGAGGTGACCACACCAGAGACAAAGCCATTTAGTGCTAAGCCTGGACCTGGTTTCTTCCTGACTCAAGAAGCCCGTGGCTGGTTCTGTCCCCTCCCCTCTGGCTCCTCCAGCTGGGCCAGCCTTGGCACCCAGTCAGCTGGCTTTGGTGCTGTTTTTATTTGTAATTAATTCATCCAGGAAATATTACGGGACATTTCATGGTACCTGATGTGATTCTGGGCCCTGGAGACACAGATGAATAGGTCTCTGTGCTCACGGTGTCCTCTCCTCAAGGTTGGGGAGCCTGACCTTTAAGAGGCTTTCTCGATTCCATGGCTGGTGGCAGGACAGGGGAGTCTGAGGACACCCAAGGGAGTGAAAGCCACACGGGCCCAGGAACAAGATGCTGCCAGCACTGGATTCTGAGATGAGAACAGAGCTGGTCTAAGAGGAGCAAGAGTCGGGGAAGCAAGGTTGGGCAGACCCCACATGCCAGGGAGGCTCTGGGACTCAGACTCAATCTGAGAGGGTCCAGGAGGGTCTCCTGGTCACACAGGTGCCTCCCAGGTTCAGGGCCATCTCGTGTGGGGGTGATGCTCCTCCTCAGAGAAAGAGAGCCAGGACAGTGGACATTTCAAACTCAAATCCGTCCCCCTCAGGAGGGCCCAGAGCAGACCTCCTTCCCTAGGCCCCATGCACCTCGTCCTGAGCAGTCCGTGGGTCAGCCAAGTGCAGCTGGTCCAGGATCCACGTCCACCTGCCCCACTTGGTCCTGCTCAGCCTCCTGAGGGAGGTCGCCCCAGACAGTGAGGTGGAGCTGTTATCAGAAGAGCAGCTTCACTGGAGGCTCCGGGGCTGGCCCAGGGCCCCGGGGCACCCACAGTGTCCTCCTCCCACCAAGCACAGGATGAATGTGGCCCTTTGCTGGCACCTGCGGGTCACATGGAAGGCCTAAGTCCTGCCCTGCGTGTGACCTACTGAGTCCTACCGTGGTCACCACCCAAGTGGACTTCATCAGCCCCGTGTTTGGGCCTCAGAGCGTTTAGGAAAGCTTCCCAAGGTCACAGAGCTGGTAAAATGAGATCCAGATGCCAACGCAGGCCTGTCTGACTTACCCGGGCGCATGGCCTGATGGGAGTGAGGTGGACATTCACTTTGGAGATTTTGAACCTTTTTGCCAGTCCCAAAGAAAAGAAAACAAGCTCTGGGAACAGAAATGTGCCTGGGATTTCACAGGGATCAGTGTAAAACCCCAGATCCAGGCTCAAAAACTCATTGGCTTAAAATCAGATGGGAGCAGATCATGTGTCTAGTATCTGAGGCTTTATGCTACCGCATGACGGTGTGACCCAGATCCTCAAAGCCCTGCCAGGAGCAGTTGATGAGTGGGTGGCCCTCAAAGGAACAGAAGTGGCATTGTGTGCTCTCTATACTGTTCCCACCCATAGTGCCGCAGGGTCAGAGGTCTCTGGGGATGGGACAGGATGCAGTGAGCAAGTGTATTCCCCCCACTGGGAAGTACAAGGATGGATGTGGAACTGGTCAGTTTTCTGTTGCTGTAACAAAATACCTAAGGCTGTTTAATGCATAAAAAAGGAGGTTAATTTAGCTCATAGTTTGAAGGTTCAAGAGCATAGTGCTGACATTTGCTTGGCTCTACTGAGGACCCCTTGGCTGTGTCACTTGGTGGATGAATTCATGGCAGGAGCACCTGGGAGAGGGAAAGACAGGAAGCAGACAGTGCGGAGGGCCAGGCTTTCTCTTGTATAAGAACCCTCTTGCTAGAACCAGCCAGGGTCCTGCAAGAAATGCACCAATTCCTTCTGAGGGCAGCACCTGCTCATGACCTGACAACTGCCCTCAGGCCCCGCCCCGGGAAGGTCCCCCCAGGGCCCCCAGCAGCACTCTGAGTGGAACCCTTTTGGGATGGGCCACATCTTAAGCATTGTGGGGGCTTCTCAGGAAAGCTGTGGAGGGGTTCCCACCCCTGATAGGAAGTCTCCAGGCAGGTGAAGAGAAGACTGTCCAGGGACCTGCAGCAGAGGACATCAGCACGGCCCATGGGGAGTCTCACAGGAGGCAGGACGGGTGTGCAGGGAAGGAGCCCGCAGGACCCTTCTTGTCTGAGGTGCACAAGGCCAAGCTGTACTGAATAGGGAACTCTGACCCTGCACCCATGTTTCCTGGCTCAGACCAAAGCCCGCCAAGCGGGAAGCAGGGTGGGTGAAGGTGGGCAGCAGGGGCTGGAGCACCCTTCCACGCACTGGGAAGTACGAGCCCTGGGCCTCTGTGGCAGGTGCAGCCTGAGAGCAGAAACAGAGGCTGGAGGCCCACCCTCGGCTCCCCCAGTCGCTTCCTTCAGACTGCTCAGGACTCTTGCCAATAGGTGAGCCGCTCCTGGCAGCCTCAACTGAGGACGGGCAAGGGGAGAGGAGGGGAGGAAGTTGTTGGAACTGGCAGGGTGGGATGGAGAGCTGTGCGGGACAGGGGACCTGACCTGCCGGATGCTGACAACTCAGGAGGGCTCAGTAGGGTGTGGGGGCAAGGGCACCCATGCTGGGTGGGAGGAGGAGATGGGCTGTGTCCATTCCAGGGCAGGGCTCCTGTGTCCTGGGCACACTGGGGACCCTCTCAAGTTACCTCTACAATCCAGAGTCCCTTGGATTGTCTGGGAGCAGTGCTCTGGCACTTCCCTGGCCGGCGACAGCACCAGCTGGCATACTTCAACCCAGCAGCTGAGCCTTCAGCCAGGAGGAGAGGAGACGGAGAAGCCACGGCAGCAGGCCCTCACCAGCAGGGCTCTCTGATCAACAGCCTTCTTCAAACCTCAGAGAACTGCGTGTGACTTCCAGCCTCCTCATAGGCAAACCAGAAGCCATGACGGCCCTTGGGCTCCCCAAGCCTACAGTTCCCCTCGGAGAAGTGGGCGACCAGGGTCTTGCCTTGTGGGGTTGCTGGGAGGATGAGACGAGAGTCAGTGTGTGAAGTGCTGGCACATTGTATTGCCAAGGAAACCTTCTTGACCAGGTCAGGTGTGCTGCTGACATCGTCTGTGTGTCCCTGTGGCTGCTGTGACAAGTGACCTCCAAGTCAGGGGCTGAACAACATGTGTGTGTTGTCTTACTGTTGCATGGGTCAGAGGCCAGGACATGCTCTCTGCCTGTAAGGACTGGTGGGGTGAGTTGTGGCCACCTGGGTGATCTAACATAGTCCTCCCATCTCAAGGTCCACTCAAGGTCCTTAATCTCAGTCACATCGGCAGAGTTCCCTTTGCTGGGCAAGTGACTTCTCTGCAGGTCGCAGAGATGAAGATGTGGGCATCTCTGGAGGTCACTATGGCTAGCACCCTCATCATCATCACCTTCATCATCATCATCGTTGTCACTGTCAGTAAGAAGTCACATTTCCTGAGCAATGCTTGGTTTTGTAGAATGGGAGGAGTCCGGCATCCCAATCCCAGGGAAATGTGTTCAGTGGAATGGATATGGGACCCCATGCCCTGCAGAAGGGTGGCCAGTGGGCAGAACCGTGGGGCCCCTGCAGGAGTTCTCACACCAAGAGCAACAGAAGGTCAAGGTCAGGCGGATACCTAAATAGTTAGGGGGACCAGAGTTGAACACGGGGAACCCTGGGAGGACCGATGGCCGCAGTTGGAGCAGATTTCGAGGTGACACTGTGAAGATGAGTTCCTGACTCTACCCTGAAAGTCCACAACAGGCATTATTCACAGCGAGGCCCAGGGAGAAAGGCTCCGGACAGATGGGCTAGGGGCATGGGCTCTCAGTGTCTGCTTTTGGTGTTCGTGTTTTTGAGATTGCAGGGATAGAACCTCAGGAGCGAGGCAAGCGCTCACCCCTGGGCTCCATCAGCCTGGCCCGCAGTCCCCCATGAGGGCACCATATGGCTTCACTCCCCAGAACCTTGCATTTCACCCTCCATGTGCCACCAGCTCTGACTTCAGCATGCACGCCCATCCCCCCATTCCCAAGTTCCCACGAGGGTTGGAGTGGTGTCTTGCAGGAGTGGTCTCCACTGATGCAGGTCTGAGGCACCTAGCCCATGCCCTTGGGGACTGAGGCAGAACCCAGAAGCAGGACAGACGTGGTGGGTGGGGCTGCAAGGACACAGGTTCTGGGGAGGATTCAGCCTCTGCCGCTTCCCAGGTTTTCTGGGGCCCCAAGCTTCTTCCTGGATGTGGCTTTGACAGGTGCCGAGGAGGAAGGCCTCCCGTGATGAGCTCACATCCAGCTCTGGGAAGGATTCCTCCCTGGTGAGCACCTAGTAAGGCAGGAGAAGGGCCACTTCCTGCCATTCCGTCCAGGTGCCTGTGCGGAGCCCCAAGTGGGCTGAGGCTACAGCACCCAGGGGCCAGGAGGCCAGAGGAGCCGGTGACAGCCCTGCACATGGGGCTCTCTAGTGTCCTCACCAACTTGGCATAATGCTGTCTCTCCTGAGGGGACAGAGGTGTTGGCCTGCCTCTCAACTCACAGGGTCAGCCACATACGCCTGGAGACCTCTTGCATGTCCCTCTTTATCCAGTACCTCATGCGGGGTGCTCATCACTCCAGATCATCCGAGTAGCTCCTCACTCTCCTGTGACAGGGACTCTCCTCTCCAAGCCTCTGAGCTCTCCTGAAAGGGAGGTAGGGGACACTGGGGAGTAAGCAGCCTGGCTGACTTTGCTCACGTTTGGTCCCATCCTGGGTGGGAGGGCTACAGCATGGGAGAGTCTGGATGACTAAACAGTGACAGTGACTAAGCTCACTGAAGGTCCCACTGAGCCCGACCTGACTTCAGCATCCACATGATCCACACAAAACCCCCTGAGGATGGTGCTCCTGTCTCCTTCCGTCTTTGGGTAATTTCTGCAGCAGGCCCTGCTCCCTTGAGGGATGCCCGGGAGGGTAAGGAGTGACTCTGGAGGAGGCGGGAGTGGGTCTGCTAGGGCGCAAGTGCCCTGGTGCATGTGTGCCGCAGTCTGGCTGGGCACAAAATAACCAAGCCGCCACACAGCCTTGAAGGTTCAAAACAGGAACTGCTTTATTCTCCACACTCCAGCGAACGCCACGCACGCGGCCTTCTCCCGGGACACACCACATCAACCGGGAAAATCCCTCCTCCGGCACTTCCCCAACCAATGGGAACTCTCCGGGAATCCCCGGGGAGAACTCCAAAGTAGTGCAAGAACTCCAAAGTAGCAGGCCTCCAAAGTAGCAGGCCCCAGGCAGACAGCAGGGGTCTAATATGCAATTGAATACACAGCTTAACATAACCATTATCATCTCAATGGCTTGCTGGCGTCACCTCTCAACCACTCTGTTCTGGCAAAAAATGCCATGCTTCATTCAGACTATGAGAGCTATGGCTCTCAGTACATGTGGCCATGGACATAGGCCCTGGTGCATACCCCCCGTGTGCCTCTCCAACACTACTGGGTCCCAGAGGAGGGGATCAGGGTGGATCCTCAGACACACACTCACGAGGACTGTCTGGAAGTGACCTAGCTGCAGGAAGCTCGGAGCGTCAGACCGTGAAGCGAAACCTTACATTACGACTCCAAGAAGGGACATGAGACACTGGAGGGGACACTGTCCTAGGGAGCAGGACAGCCTGGCTTGACCAGAGACAACTCATCCTGGCAGGAGCGTGCAGAAGACACTGCTCTCCTCGTGGCAGCAGCCAAGCGAAGACAGTGAAGGAGAGGAGGGGCAAGTCACCGTGTCCCCTTCAAGAGTGTGAACCTGGGAGCTGACTTCCCCCGCGAGGCCCTGCCTTCTAGAGTCCACCACCCCCAACAGCTCCAGTTGGAGACCAAGCTCCCAAGCATGGGCCTTGGGGCATTTTAGATCAAACTTTAGGGGATGGGATTCTGAGAAGGGCCACTACTATTTCCAGAATTCCAAGAACACAAAAGAGGCTGCAGGGTCTGCAGAGAGAATTGCCAAGGGTTGTATCTTCGGCCTTCCCAGGTTGGGCGTATCTTTGGAGCAAATGTGAGACAGTATGGGGGCAGGAAGAGTGCTCTTCCCTGCAGGGCGGAGACCTCGGAGCAGCGAGCCTGGCAGAGAGGAAAGGTTCAATCTCTGTGTTTCCAGAAGGCTGTCACCACTGCATGAGCTTGCCGGGGACAGGGTGTTGGATGGTGTGGAAAGAGCTTTGGGATCTTCAAGGAGAAGCTTGATTCCATGTTAGAGTCCATGAACACGTAGCAGGCTGGTGACATTCACGAAAGCAGACCCATGTGTCCCTCCTGGTTCACAGCTCTGGTCTGGATGCTGAGCCCAGCAGGAGTCTGCCCTCAGCCCTGCAGCATGGCACTGAATGCACAGAACTGATGGAAAGCATCAGCTGATGAAGCCACACTGACCGGGCTCACTCGGACCCCAGCACCACTGACCAACATGGCCGTGAGAGAATCTTGAGGACTGTGAAGGGCAGGTCTTTCTTTCTGTTGAGCATTATCATTATCATTTTTTTCTTTCAGGCCTGCATCATTATGAATCAATACACTGATTAACATGTGCTGACATTGATTCATTTCAGTTTGATGCCTCTTCACGCGGGTCCCATGCTAGGTATAGAGCTGGGTCCATTTATGGGTCCTCCCAACAGTCAGCAAGGTGGGGTGCTGGGCACATTTTTCTGGTACTGGCCCCAAGGTTTAGCGGCTTAATGTATTGGAAGGCCCACAGTCTGAGTGGCATGCTGCAGAGCCAGCATATGCCTCTGGACTTTGGCAGATGGAAACCTCTGTTTGGGATTAGCACCAGCTCTTGGATTATTCTCGTGGCAAAAAGAAACAATGTTAACCTTGGTGTTTAAGAATTGGGACCAAATCCTTGTCTGCCTACCAGTGTGGTGGTGGTTGGACTCCCAGTATGGTCTTGGATAGTTGTCTTTCTTCCTCTTTTTTTTTTTTTTTTTTTTTGGTACTAGGGATTGAACCCAGGGGAGCTTAACCACTGAGCTGAACCATATCCACAGTCCTTTTTTTTTTAAAAAAAAAAAAAAAACAGGACCTCACCAAGTTGTGGAGGCTGACTTTGAACTTCCGATCCTCCTGTCTCAGCCTCTGAGCCGCTGGGATTACAGGTGTGTGCCACCGTGCCCAGCTTAGATAGTTCTTCTCTCTTAGCCTTAGCTGTTTTCTTTGGTTTGTTTTGTTTTTAATCTCTAAAAGGGAAAGTAGAACTTAACTTCCAGGCAATTAATTATGAAAGGAAATGCTAAATGTGAAGTGTCCAGGAATAACAGGTGGCACAAGACCCCTAAAGGCCACTCGCTCCTCCAGTGGCTCTTCACTCACCCCTTAGCCAACCTCTGAGTCTGAAGAAGCCACCAGCAGACACCTGGGCTGGCGCTGGAGACCCAGGAGGGAGGGCCCCTGGTGAGCACGGTGGGTGGCAGCAATCACTGTGGGCTGTGTGAGATCAAGTGGTCGTTGTCACCAGCCAGGAAGGACGGGCAGGGCCATGGACCTCCATGGGCCTCGGCTCCCATTTGAACAAATTGCTTGCTTTGTGGCGGCCACACGTCATTGCTGGGGAGTGTCAGCTTGTTCGATCTCCCAGGAGCCGTCGAGGTTGGCACTTAGTATCATCCTTCATCACAGGTGAGGAGGAGCCAGGCACGGGGCTGGAGAGGGGGCCACACCCCAAGTAAGTGGGTCACTGATCCCGTGAGCTGGACAGCAAGGCTCGCCGGGCTGTGCTGTGTTTGTCCTCCCAGAGGTGCTGTGAAGGCTGACGACAAGTGCCACTTCACCTGTGAGCGGGGCCACGTGGCGGCCACATGAACAGGCTCAGGGCTGCTCACCGGCTTCTCTTCCAGCTTGATTGCTACAACATTCAAAATCTCAGGGGAGACTTATTTTCCTCATCAGCAGAAAGGAAAAATAAGAATAGTCTCCATCTGAGGGCTTCTGAGGAAACTGATCACGCTATGCAAGACACACAGAAGGACAGGACGTGGGATGTCATCGATTCTTTGCAGCATTGTCTTGTTCTAGAATACTTTCTCGCCACTTTCTACCTCTGGCCATGGTGACAGTCACGCACACTACAGATCTTTTACGGGGACAATGTTTAGACACCATGGTCTCCCGGCAGCCCACAGCATCATGCTCAGCAGAGTAGGGGTGAGGGGCTCTCTAGCAATGGGACATTCACAAAGCATCCCTGGGAGGCTTCTTTGTCGCACCAGAAGCTCACAGGACCCATGCACTAGCGCGGTCCCTCCTGAGCCATGAGGTCCCCTCATGGACTCCAGTGGAGCAGGGTGGATGGAGCAGCTGGTGGGAGGAGCAGCTGGGTGGGAGGGAGGAGCAGGTGGAGTAGCTGGGCCGGAGGGAGGGGCTGGCGGACACCTAGGAGGCGGGTCACTAGTGACTCTCTGTGCTGACATGGAGACATTCGTAACTCATATCCACCGCCATTCAATCATCCACGGTCGGGAGTGCCCATTTCTGTTTCTTTCCTTGAGCCAGGCAAAGCCGCACATGTAATTACTCCTCTCTTCCTTCTGCTCTCTGAGAGTAGAGAGCCCTCAGTGGTGTGGGCATCGAGCTCGCTCCAGCCCCTGCCTCAGGGAGAAGTCGGGCTGCACATCTTGGAACTCTCCTGGGCCCGCATCCCCACTCGCAGCAGCAGCTCTTTAAACTGGACCTCCCCCATGCGCATGCACCTTGGCCCCCTGAGCCTGCTGTCCTGCAGTGGCCCTTTCCCCTTCTGGTCCCCTTCGCCCTTGGTCTGGACCCTGTCATTTGTCTTCCATCCCGAGGCCAAGGAGGACTGTCTAAATTTGACCACTGCAACCCTTGCTCCTACCTGCTAAGGGCCAGGCCTTGGGAAGAAACCCAGGCCAGTGTCCTCAGCCCACCCCCTGTGGCTGCCCCAGGCTGTGCTGATGCATGCAGTAGGAATGTTTCTGCTCCTCAGTGGCCTTTGAGTGTGGACACAGGGCAAGCTAACCTTGTCCAGGTGGGACACATGGCAGGTGATCTGGGGAGTTGGGTGCCCCGGGAGTCATCTGTCTGCTGAGCTGACCCTGAGGAGGAACTAGCCAGCCCATGCCAGGCACATCTGGAGAGGGCACGCTGTGTTCCAGGACAAGCAGGCCAGGGACAGGTGCCTCTGTGTCCCCGCAGCACCTGTGCGTGTTTGTCACCTGAGCGATGATCACGAGCTTGCATATAAGCATCTGTCCCCTGTTATCTCCCCACAGCTCCCTGTCCTCTCTTAAATGTGCATCCTCAAGGCTTAGTGACACCCAGCAACATGAAGGACTAAATAAGCAAACCATGTGACTCTCTCCCCTCACATCACCACCCATGGGCACTCTCCCACCTCCCCTTCTGCCCACCCTGGCCAGGCTTCTCTGCTCCAAAAGGTCCCAAGGACCCTGCTCTCTCTATTCCAACCCAAGACCCACCTCTTCTGAGTAGGACACAAAATTCAGTGAGAGCAGCTATAAGGTGGACACAAAGTAGGCAAATGTCACTATGTGAGGATTAGATGCCAGAATTCCCTGTCATCTGCTTTCCAAGGGAATATGTAGTTAGAGTGTACTGTGAAGCAGTAGGTGTGTGTGTGTGTGTGGAGAGAGAGAGAGAGAGAGAGAGAGAGGAGAGAGAGGGAGAGGAGAGATTCAACATGGCTTATTGGAGAATATATTGCAAATTTGGCATCAAGATGGTGGGTTTTGGGCTGGGGATGTGGCTCAAGCGGTAGCACGCTCGCCTGGCATGCGTGCGGCCCGGATTCGATCCTCAGCACCACATACAAACAAAGATGTTGTGTCCACAGAAAACTAAAAAATAAATATTAAAAAATTTCCCTCTCTCTCTACCTGATCATTTATTGTTATGTAGTCATGTGACCTCATGGGTACTCAATTTCCTCAATAAAATGGGAGTAAATCTCCCCCTGGAGAGGTGGTTGTGAGGATTTCAATGCTGCATTGGGAGAACCTGGCATCTAAGGTTAGGTGGATGCTGGTCCTGCACTTCCCTGCTACAGGGCTCCAGGATCTGTCCATGGGAAGGCCATGGCAGAATGAGCTTCCCATCTATCCAGTGGACTCATCCAGGGGCCTCTGGGGCCAAGAGGAAGACAGGCCAGAGACAAGGGCTCTTCAGCCAGCAGGGTTCCAGTGAAGCTGCAATATCCATCCATTCCGATTCCTCCTGAGCAGGCCCTGGGGAGGCTGGCAGAGCACAGCCTCATGGTCTGCATCCTTTGGTCAAGCTCTGGAGACCTCTGGAGAGACTGGGCAGCTCCTTTCTGTCTCTCAGGCTCCTGTTCCCTCAGGCCCTGACCCCTGTCCTGCAGGAACATAAAATCCAAAGAGCCCACTGATTGTCACATGCCTATTCTGTCCCAGACATGAGGACAGACTCCCTAGGCAGGCTATAACTTGTGTTTATCACAGTGGTCCTCTGGGTTACTGGCTCTAAACGGGGGGTGATGTATGTCCCAAGAGGACATTTTTAATATACAGAAATATTTTGATTGACAAAATCCACATACTAATCTCTGTAGATACAGGAAAAAACATTTAATAAAATCTTTAACCCCCTCTTTACATATATATATATGAAAAGCTCAAACTGGAAATGGAAACTTCTCATCCCGAGAAAGGCCATCTATGGAATTCACAGCTAACACCCTAGAAATTCTCCGCTGAAAACCTGAAGGCTTCTCCTTCAGATCAAGGGCAACACAGGGAGGTCTGCCCTTACCTCCGTTCAGCCTGGGGCTGGAGGTTCAGCCAGGACAATTAGGAAGGAAGGGAGGTAGGAGGAGGCGAGGGGAGGGAGGGAGGAAAGAGAAAGGATACCCAGGCTGTAAAGGAAGACATAAACTGTCTCTGCTGCTGATCACATGATCGTGGACATAAAACTCTAAGGCTTCCAGGATGCCGTGGAGAAAGACCAACAATGACTGACATCATGGGAGGGTTTATGTGCAGATCATGTATTTACAAGGAACTTACACGTGGAATGTAAGAAGAACTCTTTAGAAGAGGATACAGATGGCTAGCACGCACACAGAAGATGCTCACCGTCATTAGAAAATCCAACACTGTGAGATACTGCTTTACAGTATGACAACAATAATAAGATAATAAGCCAGTCTGGAAGCCCCCAGAAAGTGAAGCATAGAGTTACCACATAACCCAGCAATTCCACTCTTCAATTCAAGGTCAAGAGAGATGAAATTGATGTCCATACAAAAATTTGTTTATGAATACTTATAGCAATATTATTTAAAATAGTCAAAAAGGGGGAAAAAAACAAATGTGCATTAACTGATGAATACATAAAAAATGTGGTATATTTATATAGTGGAATATTATTCAGCTATGGAAAGGAATGGGGTATTCATACATGCACAACATGAAGGACCCTGGAAAATGCCATGCTAAATAAAAGAAATCCCACAAAATATCATTCATTATTCAAAGTTAAAGAATGTCCAGAACAACACATAGAGACAGAAAGCCAATTAGTGGTTGCTTAGGGGAGGGTCAGAAAGGGGAGGCGGGGTTGAAGGGAGGCTAAAGCCATCTCAGATTTAGGGGTTGGATTCTTTTGGGGGTAATGAGAATGTCCTGAGATTGACTGTGGTGATGTTGGCACAACTCTTGATGTACTAATAACCCCTGGACAGCGTGCTTTAAAAGGGTGACGTGGGTATTATGAGAATTCCATCTCAACAGGCTGTCCACAGTAAACACCCAGGTCTCTTGACCCTCCAGCGCATGTTCTGTCCTGCCAGTGTGTCCATCCTGGAAGCCGGGCTGCCCTGGAGCAGGACTGAGGTCTGGGGACAGCACTTCCTCTCTAGTGGAAGTGTGGGGAAGGCTGTGGTGGAGTGCCTGTGCACAGGGACACCAGGGGACCTCCTTGGGCACCCTGTCTCACTGCAGACCTGCCTGATGGCTTACTGCCAACGCAGTGCTTCCAGAGGGGCCAGGGCTTGGGCACTCAGCCCGTGTGCAGCACGGTGTCCTGAAGGCAGCAGGGGTCTTCGGAGTTGTGCTAAGCTGGCTCTGGGTTTGTTCTTAGCAACGGAGAAGCTGCGAGGTGCTGAGAAGCCACCAACCTCTAGGGACTTGACCTCTTTGTAAATCCAGGAGGAACAGATGTCAAGTGGTGAGGGCCCAGTGGGACATTCTGACACTGCTTTGGACATTCTGATCAGTTTGAACAGAGAAGCAGGCTCAGTATTTCTCTCACAGAATGGGAATGAAGCGATGATAAGGAACGGCGGGGATTTACAGAGAACAGATCTGTTCTCAGGAAGGTTTGCACATCTCCCTCCTCCCCTCACAAGGAGCCTGGGAGAGAAGAGAGGCAGGCAGGGCCCTCTGTAGAACTTTCCTGACAGCTGGGTTGGACCTGAGACACCCAAGGCCGCGGTACCGGCTGGACCCTGGCCAGGCCCCGCACCTGGTCCTCCCGTGGATCTCTCACCTCCTGCGGGGGCAGGATGCTTCCTCAGTAGGTTGGCACACTCTTCTGGCTTGGAACACACCGTTCTGATCCGTCCAGAATGCTCAGAGTCCTTGGAAGGAGGAACCTGGGGCCCCAGTGTCATCTGTACAGTGACAGTAGCCAGATGCTGTGGAGGAGCTGGAGCCAAAGGGAAAATGGAAAGTTAAATCAAAGATCCAGGAGCCCAGAGCCCTCATCTGCCACCAGGCCACAGGGAGGCAAAGGCCTGAGTGCCCCGAGACCCACGGCATCTGGACCCATGTGTTCAGGTTCTCACTCAGAGGGACACCCTTGGACAACACCGGGCACCCACTGCATGCATCCCCCGCTCAGCTGCGCCCTGGGGTGCGGGGGGAGAGGCAGTCAACTTACATCTGCTGCCATCCCCATCTCCTGTCTGTCTGTGGATCTGGTCCAGGGACTGAAGAGCATGAAGAGCACGTCTCCTGTCCTCTACATCCCCCAACAGCAGCGCCGACACGCATAACAAAAACTCAGAGCAGCTGTCGTATATTACGTTCCTGTAATATTACCTCTTTGTTTCTTAAATCAGGGAGCTGAGGCCCTGAGACATGAGATGGGCTCACTGGTCCCAAGAGGCCAGTGGTGGAGCGGCAGTTTGAACCCAAGGCTCATTTTGATCCTGACTGCTCACATTTTGATCCTGGGGCCACAGTGTCAGCTTGGCAGCTCGAGTCTGGGCAGGTGAGTCCAGGTGGAGTGAGCAGGAAGCCATGGTCAGGGGCAGTGGGGATGGCCCACCCTGGCCCCTGTCCTGTCCTGTGTTCACACTCTGTACTGGAAGTTCACTCCAGCCCTCTGGAATGTCTGCGACCCCATGTGCATGAGCTGAGGCTCGGAGCTCCGGACTACAGTACTCACACTCTGCCCCAGGTGAGCAATTTGACCTTGGCAAGTCCTTCAAACTCTGCATTCCTTTGCTCATCTGCCTACTGGAGAGTCTATTCATGCTCCCTTCTCCAGGATTGTGGGAATGAATGATGAGCCCAGTAGGCAATGAATGTTTTAGCCAAAGACAGATTTTTTCTGAGCTCAAAATAACTTCAAAATGCAGCTACTCAGCACTTGACTCCAGAAAGATTCACCAGGAAGTGGTACAGGGCAGTTGGATTTTGCCCTCTGTCCTGTCTTTTCTTCCAAAGCCCATGTCAGTGGCCATTGATGGATTCCCCAATTCACAGCTGGGAGAAGATCAGGGGACAGGAAGCCAACCCTAGGGAGGTACTCTGAAAAAAGAGAAGGAGCCTTTAGCAAGCACGGACATTGGGATGACTGCAGGGCCGTCGTCCATGTTGTTCTGCCCGGCTGGTGCCTGGACTTCTGTAGCGTGGCAGCGTTGACTCTAGGCCTGCTTTATGGGGAGTCAACCACTCTGCAGGGGCACGCACCAGGGAGTGCCTTCCTGGCACCAAGTCACCAGAATCAGGGGCTGCTGCCCGCCTGACCCTGCTCTGCCTTAGGAGAAGCCTCCACATCTGTCTTTTTCTCCCACTAACTCAATTCCACTTGAAAGTCTTGCCTGGGTTCATCTGTCCGCCAGATCTTAAATCACAAGATCGTACCAAGCAGCAAGGCAGGCTGGGAAATGTAGTTTTTGCTTGTGTCTTAATGCTCATCTGGAAGGCAGCATTTACTTGGAAGAGAACAATTAATGTTACCTGATTTGTACAGCCATGACAACAGTTTATACCTGGGGAGGACCAACTAGAGTCTTGACATTGGCCTCTCCCACCAGGAACCAGAAGGTTCCACCCCTCCTGGGGGTCCTGGAGAGGGAGCACCTCTGCTGGCTGTCATTGCCAGACATTTGAGAGGCAGCCCAGCTGCCTGCTGAATGCTTAGAATGCTCAAAAGTGCCCCAAATTCTCCTCCCATCCCTCGCATCACCCAGGACACCCTGGGGTAGGTGGGCCTGGCCACTCGGCTGCAGAGCCACCTGCCAGCACATTGATTTCCTTCTTTGTAGAAGCACTTGGATCCCACCTCTCTCCAGAGCCTGTGCCCGAATCCAGACATGCAGATGTACTAAGATGTGGTTCTCCTTCACTCCCTGGAGGAACAGTCTATGTAGTAGGGTGTGTCAATCAACTCCAGGTACTGTAATACTTGAAGTAGTTAGCTCAGGAAGAGAAAAGGTTTATTCTGGTTCCCAGTTTTGGAGGTTCTAGTCCATAGCTTGGTAGCTTCTGGCAGGAGTGCTGAATGGCAGTGATGGGGAGCAAGAGGTGACGTAGGCTTCTCAGCTCATGGACAGGAAGAAAAAGGGAAAGAGGACGAGGCCAGGCACCACAGTTCCCTTCCAGAACAGGTCTCCAGTGATCTAAAGACCTCACTAGGCCCCGAATCCCAAAGGATCCCCCACCTCCCCAGACTCCCCTCTGGGGACCAAGCATTTAACTCATGGACCTTCCGGGGACACTTACCCAAACTATAGCAGGGAGGAAGAAGAACCTGATCAAACCGGTGCAGGTTCAGTGTTGTCCAGGATGGAAATGTGTGTGAGGCAGTGTGAAAAATGTTCTTAGCAAGAAGAAAAGAGAAAAAGGATGGAACCCACTGGGGCTGTTCATCTAAGTATTGCTGGCTCGCTGCTCTCTGCTGCTCTCTGCCAGGGAAGGGGGGCATTCCCATGGCCCCTGACTTGCTTCAGCTAATGAACTAAGAGCTAAAGGCAAAATCTAAGAAAGAGTATATGGCTTGGCATGTTCTCTTTCTTCAGCTGTGATGATAATGGAAGCACAAACGGAGAGGAAGACTTTATTTACTTATGTTGTAGTGATTAAAAAAATTAGATGTTGCCCCACCCCAGCTCCGCAGTGACAACTTGGGGCACGTGGAATGTGATTGAGGGGATGTTAGTTTCTGCAGCACAACTCCACTCACCCTGACTAATTCATAAAGGCATCATCAAGGGCAGAGGAAACAGCACATAAAAATGCCTGAAGGTAAGAAATAGCCTCTTGCACTTTGGGAGCCCTAAAAGTTTAATATGGCTATTGAATAAAGAATGACACAGGAAAATGGACAGCAGGGCAGGGCTGGCGAGTCCTCCATGCTCTGCGGAAGAGCTGTGCCTTTTGCCTGTGAGCAGTGGGGCCCCATTAGAATTGCATTTTAGAAAGAACACCCTAGCTACAAAGTGGAGAAGGGAATGGATATGGGGAGACCGGCGGAGCCTGTTTCAGCAGTCCAGATGAAAGGTGAAATAAGTTAGGCTCCTGGAATGGAGTGGAGAAAAAGGGATACAGACACAAGGAATTTAACAGGGCTGACTCTCTGGAGCTGGAGAACGGCTGCATAGGCGGATAAAGGAGCAGAAGGCCAGCAGTTCCACTCCAAAGCCTGTGTTCTCTCCACTCGCTTAGCTAGCTTTTACTTGATAAATGCCCTAGCATTAATCATCTCATTTGATCTTCAAAATGACCCTCTAACTACATTGAGTGTATATTTCTGCTTTACAAATGAAGAAATCAAGTCTCAGAGAGGTGACAGGAAGCCGTGCTTTAAAATCAGAATGCTGGAACCTCAGTGTCCTATCTCCAGCCTGACTCCTGGCTCTAAATCACCCTGACCTTAGTCACTTAGATATTTCAAGGGTGGAAATGGGATTTTGGGGGGCAGCTGCAACAAGACCAGAAACGATAGTAGTAGGTAGGAAATTATTTTTCAGCCACAGCTGTCCAGGATTTATCTGTGTGCTCAGGCATACGTTACACACATAAAAAGCAATACGCTCACAGGAAACCCGGCACACAAAGTCTAGATTTATAAGACTCAAATGAGTGATTTTTATTCCATTGTTAAAGGCTTTTTGCCTTTTCTGATTTTACCAACGTATTCCTCATAGAGTTTCTTAAAAGAGCAATCTTGGTCTCCCATGATGCTTTTTAAATGCAATTTACTGCACATATTTTATGAGTATTCCATGGCTTGGAGCTGCTGTCCGTGTTCCTAATGGCACGTTTTGCTCATGGGACAGTGCCAGCTGGAGATGTCATTGGCTCAGCATTTCCAGTTATCTTCATGGTTGTTTGGAACAGGGGCACAGTGAGTAGAGTCAATTGCATGTTTTGAAATAGCTCAATCTCCCTAATCAAACACAGGGTGAAGCACTATGTGGAACCTCGTGGGCAGAGAGAATGTAGTACTAAAGCAGCCGCGAGGCCCGGCGACTGGGGCTGTCCTTGATATCAGTGGCCTGCAGCCTGGCCAGCATCCCCCTCCTCTGAGACTCACCCCTCTTCTGTACGGTGGGAAGATGGACAAACTGGAGAGCTGACACTTGTGTGTAGTGATCCTCGACTTATGATGGAGCTCCATCCTGATGAATCCTTCGTGGGTGAAAAACGCACATAATACCTCAGATCTGCCAAACATCCCAGCTCAGCCTGTCCTGCATTAAAACATGCTCAGATCCTTGCATTAGCCTTCAGCTGGGAAAAATCATCTAACGCAAATTTTATAATGAAGTATGGAATATCTCCCACAATTTGTGCACTGTACTGGAAGTAAGGTGCACAGTGTGTACAGGGAGGTTTTGCCACGGTCGTGAAGTTGAAACACCACAACTCAAACCCTCATAAGTTGGGGACCCTCTGTATTTATTTAATTATTTGGCTGGTTGTTTGATTTTTAATTTTTTTCAGCTGCTGAAGCCTCTTACAAAACAAAACTTCATGAAGAATCCCCCAAAGCAAAGTAAATAAAGGCTAGGAAACCTAGGACTGGAGGGTCACCCCAGAACCCCAGTTGCTCTGCAGCTCTAAGGGCTGTGGTCTCTCTGATCCTCATCTGAAAGGTGGGGGCTTTCATGTGGCACTTGGTGGCTCTGATAATGAACACATCCTATACATGGTTCTGTGCACGTGTGTCAGTGTGTGTGTGTGTGTGAGTACTGACATTCCCTCAGCACTGATGCATGCCTAGGCAAGATGAAGCACTTTCCAAAAGACTCATTTAATACTTAAACACCATAGAGGAGACATTTCCCAGCTCTGCGTACAGATGAAGAAACTGGGTCTGAGAGATTAACTCATTCAAGGTTAGAAGGCTAGTAAGTATCAGATAAGAACAGGGGAATTGATATCCAACTTGACTTCAGATGGGGTCTGAGAATTGAATGGAGTCTGAACAAGGAGCACCCTCAGTCCCATACTCACTGTGTTTATAGTCTGGCCGAGGGACCTGCGAATGCAGGTCCTAACTCTAACGTGGCCTCTCCTGATCCCTGCCTCCTGGTGTTCAAGCCTAGTGTGGACCCATGATTTGCTTCTAACCAACAGAATCTGCCAAAGGCTCTACACAGGACCGGTGCTGCCAGTAGGTTGTGCACTTGAAGTAGATCTTCCCCGGGCAAGTCTCCAGATGAGAACTCAACCCCCACCAACATTTTGGTCTCAACCATGCCTGGGCTCCTGACCCTCCAAAACCGTAAGCTAATAAATGTGTGGTTCTTTAAGCTACTATTTTTGTAGTAAATTTGTTACACAGCAATGATAACTAATCGAGTTACACTTTCTTTTTGTTATCATTGTAATAAAAATTAGTATTTAAAATATTCTTCTTTAGACTAAGTCCTTTAATGGGAAACAATTAAAATTGCTCAATTATACTCGCTATTGAGTATAAACTAGAGACAACAGCTTCCTAGACAACAGAAGGACTGTTAATGGATATCCTAAATCCAGGCCCAGCATCTCCCTCCCTAAGGACTGGCTTCCAGCTCCCATGTGGAGGCAGCCCCTTTATGGAGCAGTGCCTGGCCCATCTATGTCCCCCTGAGCACTCTGCAGCCAGCGCAGGAGGCATGCTCTGCAGAAAGGGGCACTTTCTCCCCAGGGAGGACTCTTCCCTCCTCTGTAGGCTGCATTGCCGAGTTCTCCGAGGGAACGTGCTTCCCCACGCTCAGTTCAGTTGGGGGCTTGGAAGAGTGGGCACATGTCCTGGTCATGTGCATGTCCTACTTCTCCAGCCATGTGGGTGGGCTCCAGGATGGACCCACGGCCCAGGCAGACCTGCTGGGAGAGGAGTGCCTGTTCGGGGTAGGACTTGCCAGGTGTCACGATGTGCAGAATGCCAGCTGGGGCAATGACAATAGAGACAAGCAGAGTTAAGAGTGATCAGATCCTGGTGACCTGGTGTGGGGCCTGAAGGGGGTCCATGCCCAGCCAGCCAGTCACATAAGCCCATTTACTTTTGTGCTTCAATCAGCTTGAGAATGGCTTCCATCACTAGCCACAGAGAGAGAGCCATATATCTACTGGGGTCAGCGGCCCCTCTAGGCAACCTGCATTGTCCAGCAGCTTCGAGCAGAGGCATTACCCATGACTCGTCATGTATGTCACACTGTGGACAACAAAATCCATGGTATCAATGTCTACCACACGTTGAACCCAGCTTGGTAGTAGGCCACTACCACCCTCTCTGGTGAGTGATCTCACTGAAGCCTTGGACAATGGGTGAGGGAAGAGTGGCGGTCCCCCCCGCTGGCCACCGCTGCCTATCAGCTCTGTATTCCGCTGCCTATCAGCTCTGTATTCCGCCTCTGTGCAGACACCCTCAGGAAATCCCCCACACTGTCAGGAAACAGGTGCCGACATCACCCTGGTTTACAGTGAGGTAGATGCTTCACTCTGATTCTGCTCAAGCACCTACACGTTTCTCACAGACACAGAGGCAGTGTGGCCCTGTGGCCACAGAAGGTGTCCCTAAAAGGCATGATACCCTTCATTGTCTCCAAGGTAAGGGTGCCCTGAGGGAGCCCTGAGGCCCAGTGCTGGACGGTGCATCTGGTGTCTTGGGCTGGGAACTGCTGAGGAGAGCTGAACCCTGGGCAGACACGATGCCTTGACCCAGCAGGCCTTCTGGGACAGCCTGGGCTCTGAGGATGAGAGCCTGGGACAGCAATGGAAGAGGTCTGTCCTGTACTGCGCAGAATGCCTGGTGATCTCTGCAAGTACACCTGGGTTCGTCCTGTTCCTGCCAGGTGCCCATGTGCCATGTATGGGCCTGGAGCCAGGAAACAGGGACTCAATTCTCTGAGGGCTCTGCCTTTCTGAGCTTCTCTGGCTCTGGTGTGCAAGGAGAGTGTGTCTCTATGGGGCAATGTGGGCAGACCTGGTGGCAGAGAGTTCACAGGTCAGATCGTGGAGGGCTTGGAATGCCAGGCTTAGGACTAGGGGAAGAAACCTCATCCCCAAACTTTTCACATCTTGCCTTCCTGTGTCCTCATAGCAACTCCAAAGCATGACTGTATTAGTTAGTTTCTGTTGCAATAATAAACATCCCCAAATGTCAACCATTTACAACAGTGGATTCCAAAGTTGAGTCTGCCTCAGGTTTACCTTAAGTAGGATTGTGAAAGCACAGATGAAGGGCCTCATCCCTGAGTTTTGATTCAGTCGTCTTGGATGGGGACTGAGACTTCACATGACAATTTTTTTCCAAGTGACATTAATACTGCTGGTCCGTGGACCACACCTGGAAGATCACTCTTTTCCAACACTGAGCATTTATTTCTCCCTCATAGCTGTAGGAGTGGGGTGTGGAGCTTGGCTTTAGGCTATGGACAGAGTCCAGGTCAGCTCCACCTGTCCCTCACTCCAGAACCCAGGCTGGGAGAGCAGTGGCTACTCAGGCATGATCTTCTAGTAAGGCAGGACAGGAGCCCCGGAGGCCAAGCCACGCTCACTCTGTGCCTCTCCTTCTGCTTGGTGTGTGTCTCATTCTTTTGGTCAATAGAAGTTAAGTTTAAGGCCTGCATCAATGGCGGGGTGAAAATAGACTGTTTCCATGGAGTCAATGGAGGAAGGAATAAAGGTGATATTCATAAAATGGGTTTTATCATTTCCACTAGGCAGATAGGAAGTGGAATCTCAGAGTAGCTGACTTGCCCAGCACCCTACAGATGGCAGGACTGAGCCTGGCTGCTCTAAGGTGGGGCCCACCGAGGCTGGGGAGGCGAGGCAGTGGACAGGGCACTGCTGCCCAGGGTCCCCTTCCCTCGGGCTCTTGGAAGGCCGGGCGGAGAGCAGAGCGTGGGAACTCGGCCTGCAGACTCAGCTGGCGTCAGGCGTTGTTTCGTCCAACAGTGCTGGGGTCTCAGGCATACCCTGGATTGTGAGCCTCAGCGGTTCCTTTGAATGGACAAAGAAATGGGTCATTTTAGCTCACAGGGTCATAGTAGGGACAGGGATAGTGTAGGTGAAGTGCGAATCAGAGCTGCCCTTGAGAGGAAATCACGTGAGACTTTAGAAGACTGAAGCAGACTGCGAGTCCAGGCAACAGCAGGAGGGAGCAGAGGGTTCCCCCGGGAGGCTGAGAGGCAGCAGCACACCCACCCCGTCCTCACCAGCCCCCAGGAGACCCATCTTCATAGAAAGAGTCTCCCTGCTTCTTCCCTTTCAGTTGGTCTGGGTGAGGATGTCCTTTCTAAGCCTGGGCCCAGACCATCCCTGAAGGACCGGGAGCCCAGGTTGCCTGACTTTTCTCTGATTTCGTCCTGTCTGCACTGCCCCAGGATCAGGCAGGGGACCTGACATTTCCCATGTGCTCAGTAAACCCGGTGCGAATTGCATTCTGACCCAGATTTACAGCCTCAGTTCCCTTGCTGGGAATGGGGACTTGGGCATCTTTCAGCTATGTTCAGCGAGGCTTTAGTGAATTTATTTTTTCCTTGGCATGCTTTGTACTAAAAGCTATTTTCTTTCTTGTCACCTGCTGTCAACAAAAGTGTGAGTCATTAGGACTGTGGTCATGTCCCAGGGCCTGTGCAAGGATGAGAGCTTCTGTCCTTGGTGTCCTGTTCTTTCCGTCGAGCCACGCTCCGAGGAGCTGCCTCAGTGTGCTCATTCATTTATTTGTGAATTCACTCATTCATCCAGTCTCTTCACATAAACCGTCTCTTCTCTCCACTGTCTCTTGCATAAACACACACAAGCTCTGGGCATTATGAGCCATTTGGCATCCACCTCCAGCCTGATGTAGACCTGCAATTAAAGAGGCAGTTTGCAATCAGCTGCATCGATTCAGTTAACATGGCTGACCTCCTGCTCACGCCGGCCACAGGCAACCTCCTCGTGTGTGCCTTTCCAGAATACATTTCCTCTTTGTCTTGCAACAGTTCACTGGGGGTGCCCTCCTGGTACTGCCCCTCCGCCACCCTCAGGATTCGGTTTCCTGGTTTCAGAGGCTAAACACTGGAGCCCAGCCCATCAGAGCCATGTGTCCACCTGGCTTCAGGTGAGGCTCTGACTGTGCACACGTGAGCAGTCCCAAGACAATTAGAAGATAATAGGACTCAGACAGAGTTGGTGGGAACCGTGGGGAAGGTTTTCCTTGGAATTTCTCCAGTGAAGGATAAAGCCTTAGAGGGAAGAGCACACGTCTCGCCACCATGAAGTGACAACTTGTTGGAGAGCAGAGCAGACATGGGAGGCAAAGGCAATATGAGCAAAGAGGCTGAGTGGGGCAGGCAGGCTGGCTTCCCCTCCTTCCTTCTCCCTCTCTCCAACATGTTCATTCTTTCTGGCCAGCATGGATACAGACGAGCAAAACAGCCTAAATAGCTCTCTCTCTCGATACGCTTGCTCTGCACACTGGAGACAGGATGGACAGAGGCGGCCCCTGCCCCCGGGAGCCTCGCTTTGGGGAGGAGGAGAGAACATGCAGGTTCATGCACAGTTGCCACAGTAGCAGGTCCCTGGGATGACACCAGGACTGCACTCCAGGGGTTTGGCCCAATCTGGTGGGTCTCTCAATGACAGTTCTCAGCTGGGTGGTTACATCATAGAAAGGCTGTGGCTTGCACCTTGGGTTCGTCCTCACTCTACTCAAGTCACTTGGCCAGCTGCTGTGTCATGGGGTGGCCAAGGAGAGGGTGACGCACATTGGTGATGTGTCAGGCTCGTTGAGCAGCCCAGGAAGAGGCCGCCAGGAGCTAGGATCTGCTGAGATCTGCCACAGCCAAGTCACTTGAGATGGTTGATGACTATAGCCCTAGGTGACAGCTTGAGGACAGCCTTTAGAGTTCCCTTGAACCAGAGTCACCCAGCCAGGTTACTCCTGGACTCCTGACCCACAGAAATCATGAGATGGTCACAGGTATCCCACTCCTCAGCACATACCCAAAGCACTTAAAAATGAACATACTATAGTGATACAGTCACATCATTGTTTATAGCAGCTCAATTCGAATAGTCAAGCTATGGAACCAACCTAGGTGCCCTTCAACGGGATAAAGAAAATGTGGTACAAATACACAATGGAATATTACCCAGTGATAAAGAAGAATGAAATTATGGCAGTTGCCAGTAAATGGATGGGACTGGAGACTCTCATGCTAAGTGAAATAAACCAATTCCAAAACACCAAAGGTGGAATGTTCTCTCTGATATACAGATGCTAACACATGATAAGCTAGAGGTAGGGAAGAAGAGAAGTTCCCTAGAGTAGACAAAGGGGAATGAAGGGAAGGGAGGGGCGATGGAAATAGGAAGGGCAACAGAACAAATCAGACAAAACTTTCCTGTGTTCTCATAGGAATCCATGACCAGTGTAACTCCACCTCATGTGCCACCCCAGGAATGGGAAGTTATACTCCATGTGTGTATGATACGTCAGAATACATTCTATTGTCTTGTAAGGCTAAAAAGAACAAATAAAAAGTTTTTAAAAATGGATGGTAAATTGATGTTGAAGGAGAAGGCTTTTGGTTCCCAGTACCTCCCTGTTATAGTACAAACTTACAGTACTGATGTAAGTTTCCTGGTAATGACGGGGAAGGCAGATGGGGCGCTTGAAGACACGTTGCTGAGAACGAGGACTGATTTGCGGCATAATCCCCATCATAACCTGAAGAAATTGAATGGAACTTTAAAAAAGTTTTTGTGGTACCCTGCAATGCTTAACCATGAGCCACATCTCCAGCCTTTTAAAATCTTTTTATTTTGAGACAGGGTCTTGCTACGTTGGTAGGATCTCACTAGGTTGCTGAGGCTGACTTTGAAGTTGTGATCCTCCTACGTCAGCCTCCCAAGCTTCTGGGATTACATGGGCACCACCATGCCCGGATCAAATGGAACTTCCAATGGAACAAGACAATTTCATTGGCATTGTGTTGTTTAATCTTCAAAACTTTATTACTATAGATGAAGCTGCTGAGAGCAAGCCATTTTATAGTATGTTTAAAGCCATATATAGTGTGTGGGGGCCACACCATGGATCTATTACATTGTCCCCAAGTCCACCCTTCTCCTCTCCTTGTCAGAGATCCCTGAAGACAGTCAGCGCTCTGAGATGTTGGGAGGTGGAAGAAAAATGATTAATAAAAGTTTATGTTGACTCCTTTGCAATGCTTGCCCTGTGAGGTGTGTGGTAGCCATTAGATATGGGGGCACTTTAAAATCGATTATGATGAAATACAATTTCAAAGTTTCAGTTGCACTGGTGACGTCACCAGGGCTAGGTAGCCAGGTGTGGCCAGTGGCTGCTCCATTAGATGGTGCGGCCCTCGAACACTCCCACTACTGCACAAGTTTCCAGTGGCCAGCGTTGCCCGGGACCCAAATGTAGCTCTTTGTGGCATGGACACAGGTTCATGAGTGTGAGAGGTGCTTAGCTCTCCTCACAGTACACACACGTGCACACACACGTGCACACACACATGTGCGCACACATCCCTGGCTGGAGAGGAAGGTCTCTGCTGACCTTTGTCCTCTGGCCTCTGAACACAATCCCATCCTTGTGTCAGTGAGCTGGGAGGTAGGGGTGGAGTAGCAGCACGGGAGAGGCTGGGGGTCAGAAGGCAAGAACGAAAACTCAAAGGGGTAGGTGCATGGCAGAGCATGACCAGGGGAGAGGGGCCAAGAGTGACGGTGCCCAGCAGGGCAGCTGTGATACCCTCCTCCCCTCCAAACTCCACAGAGGGACTTTACCTGGAGAGTCGTCTCCACCCCTCTCTGTCCTGCCTCCCTTTTCTCCCTCCTCCACCCACTGCTCCTTCCTTCCTGGCACCTAAAGGTGGTGATAGGAGGGTATGTTGGGTGTGCCTGGCCAGTGGGCAGCTTAGGACTCCATCTTTTTATCCTTTGGTCCAGGCTGTTCATTTGGCAAGTTCCAGTGTGTGGTGTCCTGTCCCGCTGTCTTTCTGTCTGTCTGTCTCTGTGCGTCTGCCTCTTTTTGTCTCTCTCTCTCTCCCTTATTATTACCTCTTAAGAGGCATGAGGTAGTGAGTCTCTGTCTCTTGCAGGTGGAGGCCTACTTTGCAGGCTTTCCCAAGTCCTTGGGAAGATGGAAGATCTCAGCAGACCTCTTCATGCCCACAAGCCCAGGCTGTGCTCTCTAATCCAGTTTTAGGTGTGTGACTGCTGATGGGACTTTGGCTCTCCTCCTTCCTGATCCCTGCATGTTTCTCCAGTTGGTCCTGATCTTGGAGAGGAGCGTGGGACTGATCGATTGGCACCCTTTGATCTCATTGGTGACTTAAGAGTTCTGGCCTTTCTTATCAAGTGCATTGATTTTAATGTTGTTTTGAGAGATGTAATAAAATTTGTGATTAATGTTGAATTACTAACCGTTGTTGGACTGGTGTCATGTGGGTTTGGGGGCACGCTGGGGTCACTTTGAGTGCTGCAAAGGCTCATGCTGTTAAGTCCAGCTCCTGTGAATTTGGAACGATGTCTCTTCACCAGGCTTTTCACCTCTTCAGGTGTAAAGAAGGATATTTAGCAGGAATCAGAGAGGTGTTAAGGGGATCTTCATGGAAACTGGTTCAGAATTCTGGACAGAATTTCTTTTCTCATTTGAAAACTCCCTGGGCCTGAGGATGCAGCACTATCTCTAGACCGAGAACGACCCACCATGGTGCATCTTCCCAGGGGAGCAGTGGGGCTCTGAGGCTGGAGGGGAGAGTGACAACAATATTCCTAGTCAGGGACAGTCCTTACCGGGACTGTGGGTCACCCCAGAAGAGGTGCATTCCACAAACCCCTTGTCACAGCACAGAAGCCTCCTGACACCCTGTGTAGTAGGAATATATTTCCCTGCTTCTGACATGAGGAGTCCAAGTGGGGGGTGGGGGGGTAGCCACGATTTAGGGATGGACTTCGGGTTTTGCAGACAGCTGGGGAGTGGTGACTGGGGACTGGGACTCAGGTGGGCCTGGTTCCAAAGCCAGCTTGGATCTTGTGGGCAAAGCTGCTCCACACCTCACCACGGTGCTCCGAGCATGAGGAGCATCCTCTAGGTGTGCACCATGGTGGGCCTCTCGGGCTCTACCTGGTCAGCGTCCCAAGACCTCCTGCCTAGTGTCAGAGATGGACTAAAATCACAGCAGCAGTGTTAAATAGGAGATCTCAGGAATGATTCAGATGCAGATCAGGGAATAAGGCTGAGAAGGGACAGGGCTGTCCACGCCGTGATAGATGGGACAGAGGAGCCTGCAGCAGGACGGGGACAAGACTGAGGTCAGAAAGGAGCCTAGGGACCACAAGGAGACCCTCACACAGGTGCTGACGGTGCCCCTGTGTGACTCTGGGGCTGGTGCCTCCTTACATCTTGAGCCTTTGGTCAAAAGAGCTGGCATTTCAATTGTGGCTGCAGCACTCACATGCCTCACCCAGTCCCGGCACCAGATACAGCCCAGGCCTCTGACCTCGCGATTCTACCACGAAGATGTGCTCCCTGCTCCTCCAGCATGAGCCTTGCTGAATATTTACCCTTTTAACTGTTTTCAAGAGATTTTCCCAGAAATTTCATAAAGTAAGATATAAAACACCCTTTGAAGCTTTGAGGTCCGTTAACAAGCAGCGCAGCCGCTCTGGGTGGGGGCCCTGCTCCACACCCGTGTCCTGTGAGAGGACTCACGCTTCAGTACGACGTGTTAATAGCTGAGGCCCTAGGGATTGTCAAGCTCATTCTATTCTTGGAAATCTTAAAAAAAGAAAAAGTGTGTCTCAGGATCAGTGGAGAGAGTCAGGAAGATGTGTGTGGAGTCTCCACTGAGCCCCTTTCAAGGAGGGGGCCACTGATCTCAGTGGGTCCAAGTATCTCATTCAAGGTCACAAGCTAGTGGGTGAAGAACTGGCCCTGAAACCCAGGCTTCCAGCCCTGGTCTGGACTCCTTTCTGGGCTCGTGTCTGTCTCAGTTTGCTTTGTCTTGCTGTAACAGTATACCCGAGGCTGGTAACATATAAAGAAAAGTTTACTTGCCTCCTAAGTCTGGTGGCTGGAAAGTCCAATCAGCATGGAGCTGAAACCTTGGCAAGGGTCCCTCGGCCCTGTCCCAAGTAGAGGAGAAGCAGAAGGAGTGGAAGGGACCACACCATACCATCCTGCCCCTCGGAAACAGGCTGCTGAGCCTGTGCCTCCCCAGACAGTAGGCTCAGTCCATCCACAGGAGCAGAGTCCCCAGGAGCTGATGACCTCCCTGAGGCCCATTTCTTTTTTTTAATTTTTTAAAAATTTTTTATTGTTGGTTGTTCAAAACATTACATAGTTCTTGATATATCATATTTCACACTTTGATTCAAGTGGGTTATGAACTCCCATTTTTACCCCGTATACAGATTGCAGAATCACATCAGTTCCTGAGGCCCATTTCTTAAAGGACCCTCCACCACTGGAGACCTAGGTTCCAACACCTGCGCATTTTGGAAACAAAGCACCTCCAAACCTTGGTGATATCTGACCCCAGGCACGTGACTTTTAACCACTGATTTATACCAAATGTAAATGTTTTTTAATGGTCAACCAGGGATCCTATGCTGAGAAAGAGGGTTGGAGTAGCAGGAGGAAGGACTCATTTATTCTGTCCATGGTTATTTCACATGAAATAAAAGTTTATTCATAACTTAATTTTGGCAACCTTGAAGGTTATGAGAAATAGGTGCACAAAATAACCTTAAGTGCTGTTATCTCTCTTTCTGGTTTTTGTCTTCCTTCCTTTTGGGACTGTACAGCTGCCTGTTCCTAGGAAGAGGGATGGCTGCAGGACCGGGTGCAGGGAGGCTTCTGAGGGGCACCCAGGCCCTGGTGCCCGCGGGCCGTGGATGGTACATGGGAGCTGCTGGCTGTGCATGGGTCATGGCTGGCCACCTCGGATTTGTGTACAGAATGTAAAATGTAAACAGAGGAAGCAGGGCAGATGCATTTAGGAGACACATTTTGCAAAGTCAGCAATTGTCTAATAAGTTGTCCAAATATTTGATAAATAACCCATCTCTATCTTTAGAAGCGGGAAAAGTCATAGATCAGGGCTATTTAGTGATGTTTATTGGAACTGTCCAAATATTATCACTGTATTCAGGCTGTGGAGGTAGAGAGAGAAATGAATGCCCCTTTCTGCCTCCGCCCATGTCCCAGTTCTTATGGGAGAACACGGTGTTATCACGGCCCAGGATGAGCCGTACCTAGAGGTCTGAGCAGAATCGCCTCGGTGGGAAGTTTGGGCTTAAATTGGTGGAGGAAGGGACAGGGGCCAGGAGTGGGCGGAGCTCAGTTTGAATCATTAGCTCTCTGGGGTTCTTAAGCAGATCTTCAAGCTTCTGAGTCTTGGTATCCTCCCCTGTAACAGGGAAATATTAAGTTTAGCCCACAGGCTGTTTGAGAATCAAGCTGGCATGGACAGGTGGTGCTGAAGTGGCTTAGGTCATTGACACCTCTCTTCCTCCCACTTCCTCCTCCCTCAGAAGCCTGTACCCACCCACTCCTCTGCCCTGGTCCTTTGCCCTGTGGGCCCCATGAAACCTTGGGTCCTCCAATTGCAGTGCCCGAGAGGAGGATTTTGGTGCAGGTAGTTTACTTTGGAGGCATGGCGGGAAGGAGGCGTGAAGAGACAAGAAGGGGAGATAGGGAAGGAGAAAAGGTGAGGCTGCGGAGGAGCAGTGGAGGTTGTGTTGGGCTGCCTGAGGCATGTCCACAGCGCTGCCCGGAGCTGCTGTCCAAGAACGGAAGGCTGGAGCCTTGATCCACAGACTAAGGGTTGCCCCAGGGAGCCATCTGCCCTTTCTGCATACCCGCACGCACGCGCACACACACACACACACACACACACACACACACACAGAGTTCTGTGTACAGAAAATAGGAAACAGAAAAGCACCTTTGAGTTCAGTTGCTGCCGCCATTGCCCACTAGAGCAGTGGTTGAAATCACATGTGACCCGGAAGGTCTGGGTGCCAACATTATCTGCTGTGTGAGCCTCAGGATGGCCTTCACGTGAAACCTAATGTCCCCAGGTCAGGAGACGCTGGGGTCTGCATGCCAGCTGCACTACTTGTGAGCTGAAGACCGGTCTGGGTGGCTTCACCTTTCACACTCAGCTTTCTCCTCCATAAACTGGGATCGATTAGTGCGAATTAAGTGATAAAATAGACGTACAAGAACTGAGTGCTTGCAACTCACTGAGGACTGGAGAACCCTCTGCGTGTCCTGCTGTTAGTGGTCGCTTTAGCAGTGGCCGTGGGAGCACCTGTGCCCAGAGCTCGCTCACGGTGCCGTCTCCTCTGGGGCTTGCTATGTGCCCTGTGGTCTGCAGGCCTACAGCAGCAGCAGCACCTGGGAGCTGCTTAGAAATTCAGATTCCCACCCAGGAGTAACCTGAGGCAAGAACATGAGGCAACATGGGTGGTTGTTAAGGAGGACGGAGAAAATACAGGGGGATCCTGGCTCCGCAATGTCATGGTTGAAGAGCAAACCAGCCCTTGGAGCTCCCTCCCTCTAGCCTTCCCCTGTACAAAAAGGAAAGCCCTGTTTACTTAAGCTACTACTTGTCCAGTTTTCTGATATTTTCTTTAACCAACACATTCTTCTGAAAGAGAGGAGAGTGGCATGTGACGCAGTGGGCTCCTGGAGGTCACATGGCACTCAGCATGGGGCACTTGGAGCCCTGGAAGCACACACCTGGCGCTCTGACTCCTGAGGGAGCAGCCCCTCCTGTCTCCCAGGCTGTCTGCACTGGACGGGCAGCGCAGGGGCTCCCTCCAGCCAGAGTCTGGCCCAGCCACTGGCCCTCAGCTGTTGGCCTCCTGCCTTCTCCCTGCCCTACATCCATCATCTTGCCAGACAAGCACGTGAACATCCTGAGCCTGTGCCCCCCATCTCAGAGCCTGCTGGGGGCCCCTCTGCCCTTGCAGGCCTTCCTAGTAGCTGAGAGAGGGCTGCCAGTGCACAGTGAGTCAACCAGGCTTCCTATGCAGGCTGAGGAGAGCTTCCCTCCAGAAGCAGAGCCACAGGGGCTTGGGACCAGGAACCCAGGCTCTGTGTCAGACTCTCCAGGAGCACCTCCCACCTGGGCTGCGTTGCTGTGTGTGTGTGTGTGTGTGTGTGCATAGATATGTATGCATATGCGTCTTCAAGAAAGGGCTACCAGCCTTAAGGTACAAATAATTGATGTAAGTTAACAAACGAGAAACACCTCGAAGAAAAATAGATTGAGTGGAGATGGTTTTTAAAAAAAGAATGCATACTGCAAAAATATGTATTAAGCATATTAGAATGAAAGACGAGCAAATTGAAGGAAGAATGAAAAATCATTTCACACCCATCAAATTAGCAAATTAACCAAGAGTAAATAAATGAAAATACTTAATTCTTCTGATGGGAATATGATAATTTGACAAGGGCTTTAAATGTTTTTATACTTTTTTACTGAAATCCAATTCTAAAATATCACTCTAAGAAAATAGCCAAAGGTACAGAGATAAACACATCATAATGGTTTATTAAACAGTGAAAAATACATACTAATATTTTTATTTTATAAATATAACATCATAGGTCATCCTATATTTAAATGACAGGCTGTTGTGCAGCCTTTGAAGTCCTATCCCATCCAGAACCATCGAAGTAGACTCTGGTCCTGTGGCAGGACTTCTGGGAAAACCCAGCCATGTTGCTTGGCCTGGAGGAGATATGCTCTGCTCCTAGAAGCAAAATTATTGGCTGAACAATAATTTAAATTCTCCTAACCTCTCCTCCTCCAGGAAGCTTCCCTGAACTCCTTGGCTGCACCCTCTTCTCGATGGCATCTCAGCTCTGTGTTAAGATAGCATGGTGTTTATTCACGGCGTCACCATTGTGCCTGCTAAGCTAGAGACACACCCACTAAAGTATGAACTGCTTAAGGTCTGCACAAGGGGCTGATTCATGGTCTCTCTATTGCTAATCCCACCATCCACCCCTCTCCGACTACTTGTTGGCTGTGTCATAAAGATCTTTCCAGCAAGAGAACACACTGCCCACCTCTTCTTGAAGCTGAGGAGGAGGAGCCTCACCCTTCTTCCCACACTGGGGTGTCCCCTTGATGGAGGCTGGGCTCGTGATACTCAAGGCACTGGGCTTGAGATCTATGGCACGCTGTGTTGGGAAGAGGGCTCTCTTCTCTCTCAAATCCTGTGGGAGTGGGTGAGGCAGGAGAGGTGTTGGAGTCAGCAGCCTGTCCTATGATCTACTGAACCTTGGGTGTATCACGCACAGGAAACACACAGTTCCACCTGCAACACAGAGACCCCGGGGAGGAGCAGCCCCGCGGCTGGCTTCTAAGGGCTTATTCTCCCTGGAGTTGGAATTTGGCTCTCCGCTCTGCTCCTCACCAGCTGCTGACCTTGGGCAAGAAGCCCCTGCTCTCTGGACTCCATTGCTTCCATCTGCCGTTGGAGCCCCGTGGCTGAGGGATGGTGCACACTGGAGGTGGGGTCTGCAGAGGTTTCCTGGAGCTGCCCCAGGGGGGACACAGCGCTCATCCCAGGACTCTCCATTCTGAGCTGCACCAGCCCTTCTCCCCCTCCTGGCTCATTGGGTCACGTCCTCTCATGCTGTGAAAACAAAAATGGCTGGAAGAACACAGGCCTGGACGGCCCGCCGGTGGGCAGCATAATTCCAGTGGTTTCACATGCTCAGCTCACCAGAGCCTCATGACCGTCCCATAAGCAGGTCCTGCTCTCCTGCTTACAGCTGAGGAGACTCCGTAATGCCTGAGGTTGTAATGTGTTTCACTGTTGGGTTTATTATGATTTAGGTATGGTGAGGCCATTGGTCAGAGAGTGACCATCACTAAAAGGAGAGTTGTTGCAGTCCCCAGGAAGAGGGGCCACACCATGCAGGGGGCACAGGGAAACCTGGGGAAGCAGGCAGAGGGCAGAGGAGGAGAGCTAGCACCAGGGTTTCTATGGGAAGGACTGGCTGGGCAGGCTCAGGACTGGCCAATGTGAGTGATTTCAGAAGGCCCTGTCCTTAGCTGCCTGGTTCCTGTCCTAGGATGACTAAGAATCAAGGCCTAAGTGACAGCCCAGCAGAGGAGTGGTGTGTAGGGGGAGTCTGGGCTCTGCATGTGTTGTTCTGTGTGGCCATTTATAGTCCAGGCATTGGTCAGCTCATCCCTAGAGACAGTGTGGTCAGTACCGTCACCCACACCTCATCTATAGTTTCACTCTTCACACTCTCAGTTAACTGCAGTCAGCTATGGTCAAAAGTGTTAAATGGAAAATTCCAGAAATAAAGATGCATACGTTTTAAGTTATGTACCATTCTAAGTAATGCAGTAACTCATACTGTTCTGCTCCCTCCCACCCAGGACAGGAGTTATCCTGTTGTCCAGTGTGTCGTGTTGAATATGCTACCCGACTGTCAATCACTTAGTAGCCATCTTAGTTATCATAGTCACTGTCATGGTATCACAGCGCTTGTGCATAGATTTGCTGCTGTCCTATGTCTTGGACTTTCAGGCATCCACTGGGGGTCCTAGAACATATCCATCAGAAATAAGGGGGCACTACTGTCCCAGCAAGGGCTCAGATGTTAATCATCAGGATACAAAGACATGCTAATACGCTTGCTGGTCTACACTGATTCAGGAAAGTCTCATCATCCAAGCTCCCTGCCAGCTACCTTTCTGGAGGTTGGCTAGTCAAATAAATAAGAGCAAACTTTCTTTCTTCAAGGAGTTCAAAGTCAAGTGAGGAAGCAGATAAGTAAATCTTGTTTAATCTGATGTCGTTGGCACCAGGTTGGAGGTAAAGGTAAAGTGAAGCACTGTGTGATGATGCGGTAGGGACTCAGCTGAGAGGGGGCAGGAGCCAGGCATGAAGGGGAGCAAGAATTTCCAGAAAGGCAAGTGCTGCTCCCGTGTTCAAGAGGAAGAATGGAATGAGAGGACTGGAGAGGTGGCCCAGGTGCTGCATTGTGAAACAGAAAACAGACACCAAAGTCAGGGTGTCCGGGGGTGGAGGACAGAGTCCAGGCTGCTGGGTCACGTCTTCATAGCAGCTGGAGTTTCTCGAGCACTTTCTATACACGAGAGGTCACTAAATGACTTCAGTGGCCTATTTCTAATAGCAATGGTGGCACGTCTCATTCCTCACCCAGGAGGGGAAACTGAGGCATGGTGTTCAACATCACAGGAAGAGTGGGTATGGGCCCAAGTCACTGGCTTGACTCGGTACCCACACTCTTGACGGTTGCAAGAGGCCTCGGCAGCATTTGACCCTCTACAGGTGATGCTCTAGGATGTTCCTCCTGTCCACTCTGTGGAACGATTACAGAGGTTGGTGCTGGAGGCAGTGTGAGGTAAGGAGCTGGCTGTCCTGGTTCAGAGGGAAAGGAGAGAAGAGACTGCAGGTGGACACACAGGCCTTACTGGGCCTGGCCATGGGACGAACAGGGTGAGGCTGGAGGGAGAAATAGGATCAGATGGTTGACTTCCAGCTTGGCCAGCGGTGCCAGTGCCAGCACCTGCCTTAAGGGTGGATCGGCCAGAGAAGGAGGCTGTTGAGGGGCATCTGGGAGGCAGGGACCTGCCTGAGGGGCAGAGCTGGCTGGCCATGTGGCCTGAAGCTCATGCTGAAGATTTCTCCTTGCACGCAGCCTCCTGGGACTCCCTTCCCACCCTGCAAAACAGATGATCGAGCTCTCCATTTATTTCCAGTGCTGAGTTCTCTGTGCACCACGCTTTCAAAATGAAAAGTGGAAACAAGAAGCAGACTTGCTTCTGCCTCCCGATTCCTTATTAAATAAAGGGGGAAACTGTGAAAAGTTTATGTTTTAAGGCTTAATATCCTATGAAATAGTAATAGACTCTGCACAAAAAGAATTTCATCTGAAATTATGGAGTTCTCCATGTCAATGTATCAAAGGATGCTTCTCGGATATGCTCACTGTCTTAGAAGATTGAATAATAAATAATTTTGAGAGAGGCAATAAATATTTATATGAGGTAGTGAAAATTTGATTCACTCAGAAGAGTTTGAGGAAGAGAAAATTAAAACATATTGACGTATGCATAAGAAAGAAATAAAATAAACATTAAGGAAATCAAATGAAATGTTAATAATGGTTGTTTTCTAGGAGTGAGAGTTATATGTGATGTTTACTTTTCCATATTTTTATGTTTCTTTCCAAAATTTTACAATAAGCATGTATTGCTCACATTTTTAGAAAACAAACATTACTTACAAAATTTGTTGGCGTCTTGAAGAATGAATTCTGTTGGTGGTGGTAGGTTCCCACCTACCCTGAACCTCCTTGGACATCTGGGATTTTGCCTAGTGTGAAGGGCTTTTGTTTTTAAGATTAAGGCTGAACAGGTTTGAAAGAATTTATGAGTTGGACTCTTAAGCAGGTGGAGATGCCTTCACCTGTGCACTGTGAGCAGAGGGTGCCCAAATGCCAGCTTTCCACACGGGAATAGTGCCCCAGGGCCTGGAAGTCCACCAGCAGCTGTGAGACTTCACAGGCAGCTTAACAGGACTTTAGCCAGACAGTGAGCCAGGAGTGTGTTAACACTGTCACTGCTGAGAACACTGCTGAAAACCACAACGGCCAAGGCTCATTTTACCCAGTGGTCCCTCCGCGTACCGAGCTCTCTCTGGCCACTGCTCCACAAGGAGGCTGCCGCTGACCTGGGCTTCTGCATTCATCAGAGGTGATGGGGGCGGGGGCTCGGGAAGGTGAACTGAACTCATTCGTTGAGCCAGTGTTACCATATGTGCTCTGAATTCTGATTTCAAAGAGGAGAGACATGTTCTCCAGGAGGCACCCTGTCCTTGCAGGCCTGCAGATCCCCCCACCCTCCACCTCACAGTTATGGCGAGAATTTCCTCCAGGGGCAATCAAAGACCGTTTTGGACCATCTTTAGGCAGGACATGCCTTCATTTGGGATCACACACATGCGTATGTCATGCATCTTGTAAAGCCCTCGTCTGAGAAGAAGGCAGAGGAGGGCAGTAGAACTGAGAGAGGGAAAGGACACACGGGTCCTTATGATGGGGACCAGCCAGGGCTGAGACCACCCCTCACCCTGGACCCCTCAGACCCATCAGCTAACACATTTTGTTTTTTTTTCGATTTGTGAATATTTTAATCAAAAAAGTTGATTTTATCATATGAAATGAAAACTGGGAGAAAGAGATCAAAATTCAGCTCTCTGTGTCCGTGGGTTTACAGATTCAACCAACTGCAAGCCCAAAATGTTTTAAAAAATTCATCTACACTGAATATGTACATAATTTCCTAAACAATGAATTGTAATGACTATGTATATGATATTTATATTATATACAATTATGAATAATCTAGAGATGATTTCACACACACTAATTTAGGTGTGTAGGTTGGGTGTAGATACGGTGCCATTCACACAAGAGACTTGAGCACCTGTGGATTTTGCTATGGGAGGGGAGCGGAAACCCCCAATACCAAGGCGTGACTAAGACAAGTTTACACTTATTTTCATGTTCTTTTTTTTCTGTATTTTTAGAAGTATTTTATTAATTTTTAAAAATTTTATGATAAGAAAAGAATTGCAAATTTTTAAAAGGTCGTATTATGGAACCTTTCTTGGCCACATACCATTCCTTAAGACAGCTGGGACTATAGAATAAGAATTTAAGACTTCTCCATGTCCAGGCTACAAAATTTCAATATGGCCCTGCTATCAACTGAAAGGGTCTTCCCAGATGCGTGCTGAAACCTAACCCCTAACATGAGAGTATTGGGGGCACGTTGGTCATGAGGAAAGGGCCCTCAGAGATGAGATTCATGCCCTTATGAAAGGGGTCCCAGAGGATTCTCATCCTTCTACCACCCTTCTACCACGAGAGGACATGGCAAGACAGTGGCCACCAGTCCAGTTCCCCATTAGGAATGCCTATCAGATACCAGAGCTTCCCAGCCTGCAGACCTATAGAGAAATCAATGTCTATTTTTCATAAACTGCTCAGTCTAAAGCATTTTTTTAGAGACTCCCTGACCAAGCCAGATACCGTCTCCTTCCTGACCCAATTTAGAGATCTGAGCTCCGACACTTCCGTTCCTAGCCCCCCGACCCTCCTCACACACCCATGTCTGCACCACACTTCCTACTTCTTGGCATCTTGTATCTGAGTCATCGGGTGCCTGTACCTCTCATTTACCTGGAGCTCCAGGGGAGACATGTCCCTAGTTTGTCACTGCCTCCTAGCCCAGGCCTGAGCCACGGAGGCCTTTGGACCCTTGGAGACTGGCTCAAACCACCCATTCTAACGTTCTCCCTGGCCTTCTCTCTCTGTGTCCCCCCGCCCCTTTCTCTTGCTGGGAATTCAACCCTGGGCCTCAGGCCTGCCAGGAAAGCACTCTGTCACTGAGCTACATCCCCACCCTCCTGGCTTTCTCTTGTAGAGTCTAGAAAGTCAAATATTTCCCAGCGTCCATAATAGCCGGGAGTGGTAAAATACCTGCTGTTGGAAGAAGGCCCAGGAAATGTGACCGTTCATGAGTGGAAGAGTAAACTCTTGAGAAAAGGATTGCCTCTCCTCCCTGTTCCTCTCTTCTTGCTTGTTAACACTGAAATCCTGCCTCATGTGCACACACAGGAGCCACCTTGCCTGAGAGAGGAACCCAGTCCACTCACTGGGCGGGCAGGGCCTAGGAGGGATGGAGCCTGTGTCCCCGCAGGTATCAACTAGAACCTGCACAGTCCTCATCTCCCCACCACTGGGCTCCCTGTGCTGGCAGACGCATAACTCGCATTTGTTCTCTCTGGTGTGCTGAGATATCTGCTGCAGGCAGCAGGTCCCCTATCTACCTGGTCCTGAGTCAATGGATGAGGGACCCTCAGTGAGCTGGAGGGAGCACAGGAAGGGCGTCAGGAGGACATGAGGCCTGCACGTGGCTCAGTGCCCCAGGTCAAAGGCCAATAAATGCGCACCGTCCTGGACCTACAGAGGCACGGGGAGGGAGATGACTTGCCCAAGAACACACAGTTGAATGCTGGCAAGATCCATATGCCTCCTTTACAATGTCCCACAAGGTCCCTTTTGTAAACATTTAGCAATGTGCTAGGCATATGGCAGGTGGTCACCCATCCCCTAGTTAAACAATAACAGCAGAAATGAAATGTGTAGCTTAATGTGGAAATCACCTTTCTTTTGGTTCAGGTGACCACAATGTAATCTAACACATCCCAAGGTTTACTTTATACCAATGCAGCACCCACCCCGTTCCCCTGTCCAGCTCTCAAGAGTTCCTGGACGTTACCAGGGTTATTGATTCCTGGCACAGTACAAATGTAGATGGCATGTGTCACCCTCTGAGACAATGCCATTTGAGGAAACAGATCAATGAGGCTGATTATTCACATTATAAAGGAATCCAGGCTAGCGCACTGAATAATTGGTTGTGGGAAATGAGTGGCTACAGAGACAACCTGGCTGGGTGGGAGGAATCCCAGGCCCTGAGACAGCTCTTCCTGGACTATCTGAGTGATCTTTCCCAGGTCTTTATACACTAATACTAGTAATAACGGTGACAGTGATGTTAATTTAACTTTGCAGGGTTATAATTTTGTGAACTATTTGAAATGAGAAAAAAGAAAAAAAAACACCAAGGATCCTGCTAGAACATTCTTGTTATAGAAACAAACATTCTCTGCCAAGACTCTTTTGGAGACTCTCAAACAAGAAGAAAGAGCAAGTGCTTCCAACAACGACCACTTGCCACCAGGAAGCTTTGCACCTGGAGCACAAGTGGGGAGCTCCTCCGTGGACAGTGTTTGCCTTGGGAAAGGGCCCTGACCTGTCCATCAAATCAGACCTCGTCAAATATGCCCTCCTTTGCCCCTGTAGACAGCAACCCCCACTGTTTTTGAGATGCTGCCTGCCAATCACTCTGGTATTGTCCATGAAGGTCCTTCTCTCCACCGACACGTGGAGAATTCTGATTCTCAAAGCATCTTGGAAGGACAGGGCGATGTTATTTTATCAGTAGTGAATGGGCTGAAGGGGAGTCATCTTCGAAGAGACTGCTCTCATCCCAGTTCTGATTTAGGAGGCTGCTGCTGATAAGAGAGCCGTGGCTGTGGTCATCAGCAGCACAGGCACCATATCTGCCCTCTCAGCAGGGTCTAGCATATAGCAAATACTCAATGGATGCTATGGGAAAGAGGGAGCAGGGGAGATGGAGAAAGGAGGGAGGGAAGGAAAGAGGAGAGGAAGGGCCTGTGGGCTGTTGGGACAGGAAAGTGCCTGAGAACCTGGGTGTAGGGGCAGGGTTGACCATGGCACTGACCTTGAATGCAGCACCCTGGAGTTCTATTCCTGGCTCCATCAATCAGAAGCCGTGTGACTTTGGCTAAGTGACTTTCCTCTCAGAGTGCTGCCATTTTGGAATTGGCTCTGGGCCACAAAGAGAACCAAAATAGAGTGACAAATTACCTCTCTTTCCATGGCAGGCACAGATGTGATCGCCTACCGTGTCATTACAGCAGTGGCCGGGTGTGCTTGGGAGCATAGTTCCAGGCTGCCATGAGAAAGCGGACTTTGGGTCGAGAGGAGGTGGGATGGTGGACCCTGGGGCTTCCCATGAGCCTTCTGTGGAAAAGTCCATGGAAACCTGTAACCGAATGGGGAGTGTGGAGGGTAACCAAGAGTGAGATGTGAGGGTGCAGCTCCCCAGGCAGAGCCACTCAGGAAGTTGAGGGTATAAAGCTCTCTCTAAGCAGGAGCGTATTCAACAGGAAGTGAGCAGGGAGGGTGAGCAGGTGACATCAGCAGATCTCAAATCCTCATCCTATTGGGCGTCAGTTGAGATCATGGCTCTCAGCAGATCCCAGGAGAAGGGAAGAGGCCAGACTTAATTAAACACTGGGTGGAAGGATGCTCCTGTGCCAAAGGGGACCATAAAAGGGCCTGAGAGCTCAAAGATGGGACATAGACATAACCTGTGCACCGTCACCTCAATGTCACTGTGTAAACACCCCGAGCTTAGCATCTGCTCTAAGGAAAGCGGTGGGGAGTGCTGGTGCCCCGGTAAGCCAGCTGTCCATGATGAAAACCAAATTCTAGAGTTTGCCACCTTCCAGGATGTCAAGGTCAGTTCCAGCTTGCGAATTTCCTGAAAATTTAATGATTAGCTTTTATGGGCCACACGAACAGACTCAAACAACGCGGGGCAGGAGGGAGTTCCTGAAAGCAACCGAGCTTTAGCTCAGCATGACTGAGGAATCCAGGATTTACTGAACTTTCTGCACCGGGTAGAAGTGGGGTGAAGAGAGAAAGGAGAGTAAAACCACAAGAAGGAAGAATACCAGCACCCGCCGCATTGGTTATAGAGGAAACTCTCAAAATGGGCAAGCCCAGAGCAGCCGCAGGATGAGACCTCGCTGTGGCCGACGCTTACTGCAGATGGTTGTACCCACACGGGAACCAGATGGGAAAGAAGAGACAGGAGTGTCAGGAAAGGGCCATTGTTGGGAAACGGCTCTGCCGGGCTCTCTGGCACTTCTGCATAGCTCACCATGGGCTGCCCTTTGCTCTGGAGTGCCATTTTGAGGACATCTGTGTAACAAACAGCCTTGGAGAGACAGAGTGTCTCTCTCTAGAGTAACACACAGGAGGACTTAGTGACTATTATAAAAGTTCAGGCTCCTTACATCTGGGCTTCCTCTATAGGAACAAGCATGCCGTGGGAAAAGGTGTCACCTGTCTGTCTTCACTTCACCCTGTAGGAATCCAGGTTTGGGAGTTTGGTGCCAACATATCACATGCCTATTTCCTGAGTAATGAATAGGGTGCCCGTCTTCTGCAGCATCCAGAAAACTAAGCCAGGGTAGCAGGGTAACCTAGACTACAAATAAGGTGCACCACAGACCCTTCACAGTTCTTGACAGTCACACATCCAGATCGTAATGAGTGCCACCTGTCAGGCACTGTGAGCATTTAGAACACAGCTAACCATACAGTGGGTGGAACAAGACGTTTCCCAGAACTGAGTGCCATCACCTGTTCTTACACGTGGGCTAACAGAGGACAGGAGGAACCAAGGTCTTGCCTAAAGTTCTGAGGGCAGGGAATGTCGGAGTTGGATTTGACCAAGGTCCTGCTGGCTCTAGATCCCGCAGTGTGTGCCCCACATGGCGTGCCCCTCCGGGGAAGCTGAGGGTACACTGCAGAAGAGTGTGGCCAGAGAGGGGTGAGGGGACTCCGTGAAGGTGGTCTGGGCTTTTGTACAGTCCTAGCTCTGACCCTGTACAGCTGAGCAACCTGTTTGAACTTTCTTATCCTCTTGACCTTCATTTGTGCAATGAGGTGAAACCAGGGCTCACCTCACAGAGCAGCTTAGTTCTGGGCCTTAGTTCACAGGGCCTGCAAGGAGCCAGGCTCACCGTAGCTCTGCTCCTAGTGAAGCACTCTTACCAGGCTAGCAACCCTGGTCTTGCAGTAGAACCTAGTCTGGCAGCAAATGAAAGAACTGAATCTCAGGTCCCACCCAATGCTATCAGGTGGAGTGGGACACCCCTCAGGTGGTGTAGGATTCTCAAGTTCACTGTAAGCCATCACCCAGCTTAGTGAGCTCCTGCGTGACCCACAGTCCCTGCTGTTCCTACTTAACATCCCAACTGCCTCTGCAGTCCTTTCCCACAGCCCCCCAGAGGACCCACCTTCTCAATTCATTGTCTCTCTCCCATCTGAGCAGAAGATATCTGGGGCCAGGGAACACACGGTTGGTACCTGCCAAATCCCAGTACTAGGCGTGGAGCCTGACACACAGTAGGACTTGATGCACATGCACACATGTAAGGGAAGCATTTGGGGCACACTGTGTGCCTGCAGGGAAGGTAAGATTTGCAGAAGAGGAGATTCAGGAAGCCAGGAAGGGCGGAATGGAGATGAGAGAAGGATGTAGAAGCTTGCCTGGATCTCGTGTGGCCTGGTGTGGGGTGCCATAGGGCTGAAGCGAGGTCCTCGTGTGCAATGGCCAGCTCAAGCAGAGGAGGCCTTCCTTTGAAGCCCTTGCTGCCTTGTGAGAAGCCCTTTCGTGATTCAGCATGCTGGGTGATGCTGGTGGGCTGGAGCCAGGAGCTGGTGATGGAGATGGACCAAGTGCAAACACACTGGGGCAGGGTCAGTTGGGCAAAGGGAACCTCAGGGAGGGGGTTATGACATTGGTGGGGTGCCTGAGCCTTGGTGGGGTGTCTGAGCCATGGGAGCAGAAGGTTGGAGAAACTCTTAGAAGAAGGGCCACCTGAGTTTTTGGGTGTGTTGAAATCCTCTTCTCACAGGAGAAATGACCTACACTAGGGTTTGCCCCTGGCCTGGGACCAACCGGCTCAGTGTTAATTGCTGTGATCACCTACCCTGTCCTGCTGGGACAGTCAAGGCTGCTTCTGCTCTGCACTGGTCCCCTGGAAAGCCTGCCCTGCACTCCCAGCATGATGTTGGTGCTTAGAGTGAGAGTCCCAGGAGGTCAAAAGCACTGACCTGAGTTGGACAGACCCACTCAAACCTGAGTTGCACCAGCTCTGATGTGGTGTCCGCACTTGCTGCATCTGTCTGGACTTTGGAGTTCTAATTTGCTAAAATGAAAACCTACAAGTGTTTGCACATTTCTCACGAGAACTGAACTAATCCACTGGCATCGCTATTATTGCTGCTGTTATTATTTTGTTTTAATTGTGACCTTACGCTTGCCTTGTTCATTCTTAGGCAGGTAGTAGCAGACTCCTTAGCTGAGATGAGCTGTCCCCAGCTCTCATGATTCACAGATTTTTGTTTTTTAGTTTGCATAGAAAAAAACAAGGCGAGGAGACCCTTTCTTTTGGAGCCCCTGGCAAAGCTATCAGTGATGCCATCCTCGCCAGTCTCAGGCCCGGGCAGTGCCAGCTCCCAGCAGGACTGGATGATCCGTCCCCAGGCAACTCTGAGGCTGCAGCTCTGTGAGTCTCCAGAGGCTGGTGGTTATCAGTGGAGCAGGGCATCTCCTCCCTGAGCAGGGAGCTTAAGCCAGGCCCAGGCCCAGCATGGCAGCTGGTTTATTTACACAGAAAATTGCATTTTCTACTTTCTTGATCACCCCCATGTATCTAGAAGCTTCTGCTGGGCTTGGGAACCTGAGGTCTGGGGCTGGAGGAAGAGGGCTGGGAGTGGCTAGTCTGAAGGGTATTGCCAACTCAGGAGCTGCTATAGACAGACAACTGCCTTGGGACCCAGCCAAAGAATGCCGGGACCTGTGGTCTCTTCCCACACACATACTTTTGGAAACAAAAGTATTGCCAACTGGATATGAACCTGGGCACATTTCCTTTCTCCTTTCTTCTTTGAGTAGCTTTATTTTCATCTACCAAAAAAAAAACTTCCTCCCAGGTTAATATGATGTACACGGTGCGTAGAAGTGAGGTTCTGTAACTTCAAACTCAAAAGCAAAATAGATGGTGAGGAATTGCTGTGGTTTGGTATTTGTGTCTCTTTCAAAATTCATGTTGAATCTTAATCCTCAAAGCCGCAGCGCCAGGAAGTATGGATTTCAGGGGGTGATTGAATCATGAGGGCCGCGCCTTTGTCCATGGGATGAGGTGCCTCATTAAAGGCTCAAGGGAGGGAGTTCAACCCTTCCGCTTTGGCCATGTGCGGACACAGGCTTCCTCCCCTCTGGAGGACGTGTCCCTCAGGGTGTCATCTTGGAAGTAGAGGGCAGCCCTCACCAGACACCAAGCCTTACCACAGCCAGGACTTCTCAGCATTCAGAACTGTGAGAAATCACATTCTGCTCCTTCTAAGTTACTGACTGTGGTGTCCTGTTACAGCCGCACCACAGAACAAGACAAGACAGAAATAAGCCTCCTCTGTCCCGTCACAGCCACCTGAATCCACCTAGGGGGAGAAAACACAACAGCATAATTCCCAGTGCCTCCACTTATCCATCTGAAAAATGGGGACGATAGGATCTACTTCCACAGGTGGGGGTGCTGAATGTGACAGTGAGCTAATTCTCCCTGAATACTCTCTGGTTCCTGAAAGATGCACAGTCCTGAGACTCTGCTTCCTTCATTTATCACACCGTGAGGGTGAATGATAGAGTTAGAAGAACAGAGTCACCTCTCCTCACACCTGCTCCTTCCAGTTGGCGAAGTCCAGAGCAGCTCCAAGTCTCTCCACGTTCCTGTGTTCTGATTTGAAGTGGGACCGTGGGAAGGGACCTGGCGTTCCCAGTGCGCTCTGGAGCGCAGGCCTGGAGCGCTCAGTGTTCTTACTCGTTCCTCGCACAGGTGCCGCGTCTGTGGGTGGGAGAGTGGGGGGCAGAGGTGAGGCCTCTTGCCCACACTGGCACCTCCAGTTGGTGGCAGAGCTGAGCCCTTGTCCTCAGCTCCTGGGACCTCGTGCAGGGCTCTGGCTTCTCAGCAGACCTTGGCAGAAGCGTGTCCTTCCGTCCTCTGTCAGGGGTTTGGGCAGCCCCAGGGCCCTGAAGGCTGTGGCTGCAGAGCAGTCTGCACACTGGGCCGGCTCCTGTGGCCCCTGGAGGCTCAGAGACACCTGAGCTGGAAGGAAGCTCTGCGTGTCTCGGGGTCTGTACGGGCTCCCTGCAGAGCAGCCTGTCTGCCTGCCTCTGTGCTGGGGCGGCTTTCCTCTCCCGCCTCGCCTTGGCGGTACTTTGTGGCACTTCATAAAAGAAAGCCAGTTTCTCCTTCACTCTGAACCTCATTCCTGGGCTTTGAACAAAGGGAGGAATTCTGTGGTCCCAAGAGAAGGAGCTGCCCCGAGGGACATTGAAGGTGGCAGTATCCTATGTTTTCCTGATATCAAACACATGTGAGGCGAGGTGTAGTCAGTTCTGCTTCTCTCTCTCTTCATCTATCTATCTATTTATCTATCTATCTATCTATCTATCTATCTATCTATTCTTCTATCTGCCTATCCATCTACCCATCTATCATCTTCCTCTCCTACCTTCTCTCCATCTATCCATCCATCCATCCATCCACCCCCATAGCCAATCATTCATCTCCCTTCAAATTTGATTTCAAGAATGAGAAGGTTAAAGGAGCCTGCAAATGAACACTTCTACTTAAACTTTAAAAAATAAAGTCAGATTTTCCTGTCAGGTAGTAAATTAGATTTGGCTGATGGGTTTTACATTAAGGAATTGCTTTGCCAATTAACTTACAGAGCTGACATTTTTTTTTTTTCATAAATTAAATGAGTTAAGTCTGAGCTCCAAGGTTTTGGCCAGGAAAAATGGAGGTGCTCGTTCAATGACCCAGAACTGCAGTGTGCCATATGACAGGTACAAGTACATGGGCCCACAGAGTCCTTGACCCGTGGCTAGTCCAAACTGGGCTGTGCTGAAGTTGTAAACCACACAGATCCCAAAAACTTAGTATGAAAAAAAGAGAATGAGGTCTCTCAGTGATGTTTTTACATCGGCTGCCTGTTGAAATGATCGTGTTATGAATATCTTGAGTGAAATAAGATATATTATTAAAATTAATCTCACTGTTCCTCTTTTACTCTTTCAGTTGTGGCCCTAGAACATTTGAAATGGCGTTTGATGCTTTCATTGCATTTCCATTGGACACTGCTGCTTCAGAAAATATGTCCCTCGGAACAAAATATACACAAGACAAAGCTTTTAGATGTCTATTTAAAATGTCACATGGTATATGGTTTTAAAACGGTGGTTCTGGAGCCTCCAGCGTGTGCCCAGTGAGGAGGAGATGTCACTTGGCCACACCCCTTTCTCTTGATCACTCAAGGTCAGAAAGAAAGTGTGGGTCCCGGAAAGGGTGCTGGCTGAGAGGCAGGAGGGTGGGGTCGATCCCTTTCCAGCTACTGACTTGCTGAGGAGCCCTCGAGGGTCACGGTGAGATGCCACGGCCTCAGTGTGTCCCCCTAACATTCCTACGTTGCAATCCTAACCTCCAAGTGCTGGTGTCGGGTGGGCCTTGCGGGGGGGGGGGTGACTGGACAGGAGGATGGAGACCCCTCTTTCTCTCACACTCCCACCACAGTCTGTTAATGACTTGTCAGCTCTCTCTTCCGCATCTACCCAGGATGCCACGGTTCTCACCAGTCCTCCAGGCCTCTGCAGTGTCTGTTCCCTCTAAAGGGATGTGCTTTTCCTGGCATGGCTCTCCTCCTGTAACTCAGCTCTAACTCAGCATCTTGCCCGAGGGGCCTTCCCCAGCCTCCCTCTGTCAGCACCGCCTGCCCTGGACGCCATGGGAGTTCTAGCTGTTTGTCTGCTGACTCCCCTAGGAGCATGTGAGCCCCAGCTGTGCAGGGCTTTGAGTCCGTTTGTCACTGCTGTGGCTGTGCAGAGGGCATGACAGGGACTGCACCGTGTGCATGCCCTCAGCATCTGCCCAGGGGTGCTATATCAGCGGCCCTGCACTGGGCTGAGGCTCCCTCAGTCTTTGCCCCAGGGGGCCCTGTCCCTGGAGAAGCTGCTGGTGAGAATTCCTGGGGCAGCTCCAGCACCAGCCCCGGCAGCAGGCAGCAGCCCCGGCAGCTCCTACTGCAGAGTAGTTTTCAAATGGATTACCTCCTGCGACTAAGTTTCCCTGGCTGCAGGGGTAAACCCTGGCGTGGCCCGACTGGTGCCACGAGAGCGGTTTCTAATGGCTTCTTGGCTGCATTGGAGATTGGTTAGTTGCCTTTGCCTTACTTTTTTAGAGTTTTAAAAAGCTGATAAAAAAAAAAGGAAAGGTAATGCCTATTCACTGAAAAGAAAAAGATGAAATCCTATCAGCCAAATCTCAAGAAGAAAACAAGCATTTGTAATTCCACAGCTCACTGTCAGCCACCTTTGGCTCAGTCTCAGTTTTCTCTGTGGTATGTATGAATCCTGGTTGAGATCATACCCCATATTCAATTTTAAATCATGCTCTTTTTCCCTTAAAATTAGGCACTGAGCATTTTCCACATCATTAAAGACTACTAATAGTTACCATTTGCCCAGTGCTCACAATGCCCCGGCGCGGGGCCAAGGGCTCTGTTCAATTTACTCTTTTAATTTTCACAACAGCTGCCTGCAGTTTGAAGGGGTGGCCCTGGGGCCAGGTGGCCAGATGCCCCTCAGGCTCAGCCCCTCCAGAGAAATGTGGGTGTGTTTGCTTCCTGTAGCTTCTGTGACAAATTACCATGAACTGGGTCGCTTAAAACAGCAGAGGATGATTCTCTCACAGTCGTGGGGGCCAGAGGGAGAAGTTAAGGATTCAGCAAGGCCATGATCTCTCTGGAGACTCGAGGGGAGGATTCTTGCTAGCATCTTGAGGCTGCTGCAAATCCTTGACCTCCCCTGGCTTATGTATGCACCAATCCAACATCTGCCCCTCCTCTTCATATCCCCTCTTCAAGAACATCAGTCACTGAAATTTGGGACCATCCTAACCACTCACATCTGCAAATGTTCTATTTCTAAATAAGGTACCTCCTAAGGTTGTGGCTGAACATGAGTTCTGGGGGTCACTCTCCAGCCCTGCATGGGTTGTTTCTGAGCCTCGCTTTCCTCATTTTTCCGTGGTAAGGACCAGTGCCATCCTACGGGCTAACGGAGTGAGTGTGCATGTGTCATGTAGAGCACAGAACTCCGGCTGGCCTTCTGCAGCCATCTCCAGGGTCCAGCTTGCCCTGACAACATGGCAGTTACAGAACCAGCCCCATCAGCCTAACGATGGTTGGACAAGGAGGGCAGTCCAGAGCCCCTCAACCCATGGTGATGTAGCTGGCAGAAGTTAGACCTGCTGGAGAAATCCTGGGAGTTGTCACCTTTTTAGGAGACAGGATCAAAAAGCAATCAGAAAGAGAGAGAAGTTATGGCAGTCAGGGCCGACTGTGACTCCCAGATGCACTCACCAGCAGCGTGGGCCTGGGGGGGTCACTAAACCCGCTGAGGCCCTGGCTTCAGCCCTGACATGGGGGGACCTCCCCATCTCTCAGAGCTACTGTGAGGCCCGAGCAAGTCCATTCGAGGGTCTTTGCCAATGGGAAGCAAAGTGGCGCTGAGTGACGGCTGCGAATACTCTAACTTTGGGTCTAGTGCCACCGTCCATTTGTTTACTTGATGTATCTGGTTGTTTGTTTTTAAAAATTCATTTTCTCTTACTGCAGAAGGCATGCATGTTCATTATAGAACAGAATAGACTAGGAAAGAGCAAATACTGATCACCTGTGATGTCACTGTCTACCAATCGCCCTTTAGTATAGCACATAGACGAGATATATATATGAAACCTTTTAATGGGATATTTGTGAGCTGTCTTTTTTTTAGCTATACCCTGTAAACATTTTATATAGATATGTATTTACATGTGTACGTGTGTGTCTCTGTGAGTGAACAGAATTCATCACAGTTCTGTGACATGGTGTCCAGTGGATGTGTCATGGGGCAGCGAGCTCACATTTATTTATTTATTTATGGTGCTGGGGATCGAACCCAGGGCCTTGTGCTTGCGCAGTGAGCACTCTGCCAACTGAGCTATATCCCCAGCCCTCACCCTTATTCAGAGGCCAGCTGGCTGCCAAATCAGCTCGGTTCATTTAGAGAACACCTGTTTCCACCTGGTGACATGAGTCTGCATATGACGTGGGGCCTCTTGTGCATCTAGTGCCGTGACCCCACAGGAGGAGGGGATGTCAGGGGATGCATCGTAGGCCATTGAAGATAGCCATCCAGGGCTCTTCCCTGGGGGTCCCCACTGTGTGCATCCAGGGCTCTCTTGTGGAGATCAGAGAACTGAGGATTCTGAGAGGCCAAGAAAGTTCCCAGGAAAGGGATGGGGATGCCACCTCAGAGGGGCTCCCTGCTCCCCAGGAACGGAGGCTGAAGGGCCTCTGCTCACACTCCTTCACCAGGCTCCCTCCCCCTGTCCACCACGGCTCGGGGAGTAAATTAATAAATTCTCACCATGTTTTTGAGGGCCTCAGGGTGTCTCGGTTCATTTTGGGCAGCTACAACAGAACACCACAGCCTGGGTCTCTCATGATGGGCAGAGACTTACTGACTGACGGTTCTGGAGGCTAGAAGTCCAATTCAAGGGGCCAGGGTCCGTCCAGGCCCCTCTTCCTGCGCTGTTGAATGATGGAAGGAAGAGATAAAGCTAATGGGTGAAAAGGGGCGAGAGAACCGCCTTTTATAAACAACCACGTCCCCCCGAGTGAGCCGACTCCCCCAGTCCCCCACTGCACCCTTGTGGCCTAGCCCCTCTCCTCGGGCCTCAGCTCCCATCTCTGCTGCCCTGGGGCCGGGTTCCCACACGTGCTCGCTAGGGCCCTGGAAAGCGCAAGGCAAGGTCTTCATTAGAGAAAGCTGAGTGTTTGGAGGAGTCCCCGGGGATGTCCCCGCCCTCCTGTGTGCCTCTGCTTTATCACTACAGGGCTCTTCCTCAGAGGCCACCAGGGAGGAGTTTTGCTTTCTTTCATCCCAACTCAGAAGGCAGCAGAGAGGACGATGTCAGCAGAACCAAGGGACAGAGGAACAGGCGTCTCAGCCGTTCATTGACCTTCAGAGGTCGGCCGAGTCTGAGCTCTAACGAGGCGGCTTCATGATGAAAACGATTCCCCGGGTCCACTTTCCTCCTGGATCTTACCACCCCTGGGGGGGGCCCGCAACAGCAGAGCAAATTCTTAGTTTTAAATATTGATTTAATGGGAGTAAATTGGTAATTCTTTAGTTAATTTGGGGCAAGTGAACATTTTTAGAAATAATTCATTTCTGCTAGTGGCTCATTTGTACCTTGTGGTCTCAGGTATATTCTTCTTACCAACTTACAGAGGGACAGCACCGAGAACTACACAAATGAAGACTATAGTTGTAACCACCCACCCCCACCCCACACTTTCTCATTGTTTTTTTTTTTTTTTAATAGCTAAGCATTTATTTTCACAAAAGATATGAACACCTTTTGCACATTTGTATCTATTGATCTTTTCAAATGAGATTCCTTCAAAACTTTATGATTTAGAATGTTCTCCGATTTATACAGAATTTGCAGGAGGAACATCTAGTGTCAAAAATAGATTTTTATTTTTAATTTCTCATATTGACTTTTCAAAATCTACCTGGAGGGTATTTGATGCTGATTATGAAGTGAGACTCCAAGTTGAGTCTTCCTTCCCCAAAGCAGCCTTCCAATTTCCACTAACTGCTTTATCTCTGCCATCTACACCCGGGCTCACGGCGCACACGCACCAGTACACAAGCGCACATGCGTTCCTCTAAGACATCTTTGGATCTTAAATGGATGCATTCCTGGATACCTATTTATTTCTACTGGCAGCTCATCTTGCAAGTCCCATTTATTTCACAGATAAGAACACTGAGACTTAGAGAGCAGATTAATTTTCACAGTCACCCAGTTTGTTAGAGGAACGTCTGGGAGGACGACAAACCCAGAGCAACCCCAGCTAGTGCCACCCACTCACCTCACAGGGCTGGGTCCTTCCTCTCCTGAGACACCACAGCCAACAACATTGCTTGGTTCTGTCCTGTCTAATTAGACTTACAGGATCCAACGCAGTAAGCAGCAGCCACAGGTGCACCGAGAGTCTGAAATGTTTCTAGTCCAAATTGAGCTGTGCCAGGGGAGTTGGGCACACAGGGATTGAAAGACCCAGTGAGGGAAAGAAGAGGACACCGAACGCCTCACGGATGGATGTGGCGGCCAAGACCCGTTGACCCGAGAGTATGTCCAACATGTTGAGTATAAATTTATATTAAAATGACTTTCACTTGTTTCCTTTTTACTTTTCCAATGTGGCTCCTAGAAAATTAAAAATTATGTGAGTGACTTGCATTATTTTTGTGGGATAGTGTTAAAAGCTAGATTGCTTATTCTGTGTGGTCTTCCTTTTCTCATGGTTTTACCTTAGCAATCTGCACAATCCTTAGAACATGGTAGATGCTAACTGTTTGTTGAATGAATAAATGTGACTTTCCAACTCCTACAGCCACACACCTCAGTGATGGAATCTGGGCTTTTTCTTCCTCTCAGTGTAAAAGGATTGCTTAGGTCATAATTGTGATCAAGGAGAGTCCCTTAGTCCCTGGGGATCAATAGGAAAACATGAATGGACCCAGAGCTCAGGCCACGAAGGTCGCCTCTGTGAGGAGTCCCTACATTGTCCAGGGTCCAGGGGGAATCTCCTATTGCTGTGCTCATGTCACTTGGCCAAGCAGAGACATGTTGCCCCTGCGCCCTGCCCAAGCCCTTCCTTTCTCAGCCCAGGACCTGCTGTGGGTAGGTCAGCAGCTGAGGTGGGCTCAGAGCAGGTGACCTGGCTTTAGATCTCTCCTTCCCACCTGGGGCTGTTGGATCTCAGGAAGACCCTCCCTCCCTCCCTTCTTCACCTCTCAGCCCCTCGCCTTCACCATGTACGGAGTCGGCATTGGAGCGAATGCTCCTGACGTGCCGAGGAGCAAGCCTGGGACACTGGTGTGGAATAGGTACTTCTCCTGTGGGTCATGAGCCACGCTTACCTTTGTCTGTTTATCTTCATTCCCCCAGGGCCCCATGAGTCATAAGCTGGGAACTCATGTTTGTTATGTCACAAATGTCCATCCACTGTGGGGCACGCATCCTCGGGCTTCAGAGAAAGGCTTCCCCCAGTGCACTGGACACAGGCCATCTCCTGCCACCATTCAGATGGACTTGGCTGAGCACAGACAGAACTCATGTTTATAAGATTTGGAGTCAGGCTCTTTATTTTGTGAGGGGGGTAATATAGGTTGAGCACCCCAATCCTAAAATCCAAAATCCAAAATGCTCTAAAACTCGAAACTTTTGGAGTGCTGACATAAGACAAGTGGAAAATTCCACACCTGACCTCCAGTGACAGTCACGGTGAAGACTCAGGTGCACTAAAGACATTGCGTAACACTACCTTCAGGCCATGCATATAAAGTGCATATAAACAAATGGATTTTTGTTTAGACTCAGATTCCATCTCTATGATATCTCATTATGTATATGCAGATATCCCCAACTCTGAAAATAGTTCCAGTCCCAAGGATTTTGCATAAGGGACATTGTAACCCCACGTGTCTCTCTGAAGTTTTTTGAGTGTCAAGTGATAAAGCATGTGTCAATCTTCTTTACGAATTCCAAAGTACTAAGGTAAATAAATAAACAAAATGTCAGACACAGAGTTTACCCAGCTGCCCAGATAAGAAACAGGGTTGGAGAGCAAGTCTGAGTTCTTCTAAGCCCCAGGTGTGTTATTCAATTTAAATGTGTAGTGTGGAAGGACGGTGGCCTGGGCTGGGCGCGCAGGAGTTATTGTTAACACGGACACAGGTTTCAGGCAGGATGAAAAGTTCCCAGGAAGTCTGGCGGTGGCAATTTTGTGACAATGGGAATGTACTTGGTACATCTGAACTGGGCACTTGGACGTAGTTAAAGTGCTAAGTAAGTTGTAGGTTATGTCTGCTCTCCTACAATTCAAAATATAGGAATGAAGTTCTAAAAAGTAAAAAATGTAGGGAAATTATCTAGGATAGAATTCTCCCATGTTCCAGGTGGTAAGGGGTGGATGGGAGCAGAGACCCCTCTCTTGGGTTGTACTCACCCTCTAGTGGGGGGCAGGAAGGCTCTTACAACACAGGAAATGCTTGAATTAGAGATCCCAGGGAGCTGCGGATGCACAAAGAGGGACCCCCAAGAGATTTTGGGGAGGGGTTGTCTGCAGACACTTCCTGGGCACCAGCAGGGCAAGGAGATGGACATATGCTGCAAGCAGAGGGCAGAGCCGGTCTGGCAGCTGGAGCAGAGGGTCAGGGCACAGGTAGGGGCCAGGCAGGCCTGTGGCGGGGGATGTGAGGTGAGGCCCCTCTGAGGCTGGCACTGTCGGGCCCTGTGGTCAGCTCCCTCAGGGGCCCTTGGGAGCCACTGAAGGGCTTGGGGAGGGGAGGGACACCTTCAAATCCGCCTTCCTGACAGCTCGCTGTGGCAGCTTGGAGGCTGGGTGAGGAGCAGGGACAGGATGCAATAGTGAGACCACCAGGCAGCGGCCAGGGGGCGGGAGCTGAGCTGGCCGAGGGGAGAGCTCTTAGGCGTCAAGCAGGCCCGAGCAAGGGAGCAGATGGGGGAGCGGGTCAGTATTTGCTGGATGCCTGGTGGGCGGGCGCTGGGGCGGTGGATGGCGGAGAGGCTCCATGCCTTTGAATGCACTTCTCACCTGTGGTGTTCTGATTCCCAGCAGCCCCCGGCTCCTCCCAGGTCCCTCTGTTGGGTTCCCATGGTATCCTGCTCTTGTGTGTTCCTAAGCCCTCTATTAAGCTCGTCTTCTCGCCTCTGTGTCTCTATGCACTTCAGTGAAGGAGGGACCAAAGCCTTCCCTGTGTGCCTCCCATGACCACTTAGAGAGGAGTTTAAGTCAGTGTGTGTTAAATGACTGGACAGGTGGAAACAGCCCTCCAATTCCCCAGATCAGAAGCCTCCTGAGAGAAGGAGCCACACCCTCTTTGCTCACCACCCTGTTCCTGGTCACCTGCCACCCAGGCTGCAGAGGTTGGGTATGAGTGGCCAGGGGCTGTCGCTCAGTAGTAGAGCACTCGCCTGCTGTTCATGAAGCCCGGGGTTCGACACCCGGTACCACAACACAACAAGAGGAAAACAAAAAACCTGTTTCCGAACACATCTGGACTCCTAAAAAAGTCCCCTAGAACCATAGGACCGCAGGTCACACCATTCTGTATTGAGAACCCCTCTGTTCGGCCTGGGGACTTGGCTCATCCACTCGGCCTTTTAACAATGGCTTTCCAAGTTCTCTGGCCACAAAGCCCCGTGCCAGAGCGCTGGTTCTTGACATCAGCCTTCGCCAACCAACTGTGAGGATGTAAGGAGGGGTCTGGCACCCTGGTCCCCTGGCACCCAGGGCTCCTAGGCTGTGGTCTTTACCTGGAGTTCATTTGAAAGAACATTTGGAGACACATGATCTTTCTCTGCCCTTCTAAAGATGCCTTTAAGAAGGAACAGCTATAGGTGAGTCAGGGTCAGCAACGTGAGCTGCCCGAGGACCCGTGCCCAGCTAGGGGAGGCTACTCTGAGTTTGGGGTCCTCAGCTCCTGTGCATGAAGATCTCCCCAAGGCTGGCTGTGCACCAGCTGTCTACAAGCATATCAACGTTGGGGAGAGGTGTACTCTGCATTCTATTTTAACTCTAAGTTTCTGGGATTCTAAGACTAAATCTCCTTCAGTCTTGTTCTTTCAGTCATCTTTCATGTTTTTTCCAACTGTTAGCATTTTAGATGGAGGAGCCATGTCTCAAAGCCAGGGCCAGAAACCTAAATATGTTAAACTGGCATCACATTAGCTGTGTGACTATAGGGTAGTTACATAACCTCTCTGAGTTATTTTTCTCTTTCTGCAGTGAGGCACCACATATCTCCTCTACAGTTTTCTGTGGGAATTACATGAGACAGTGGATGTGAAGACACCCAGCATTGCCTTCCATACAGAAGGTCACTTGTTGACTCCCATTTCTGCCATTTTTGTGCATGACCTTGAGGAAGATAATAGAACTCACCTTTGGGATCCCACCAACAGATATATGCAAAGCTCTCAAAACACCATCGCACACGTGTGAACCACACAGCATTGTCCGTCAGTGATGATCACAATCTGAGTGTGCCCTTCCAGTGCCCTGTGTGTTCCCAGCCTGGACGTCCTGTAGCCCATCTTCCTGCCCTGCCCCCCACCCTCAGCAGTGCCTCCCCACTCAGCCTGGGTCACACCCAAAGCCTGAGTCATCTATGAAAATCACTGACTGAAGAGGCCCCTGTAGCTGGTGTCCAGCTGTCCCGCTCTGCACCCAGCTCGGGGACTTCTGGGTACCCCATGTGCACTGCCCGAGGAGCCTGAATGCCCCCCACACTGCACTAATACTCTGGCGTTGGGGTGTCTACAAACTCCCATCTCCCCTGGATGGCCAGGCACACCCGTGTGGCTCTGCGGCCTGGTAGCTCACACTTCCCTGAGAGCTGCTGGGGCCTCCTGGGAAACCATGATGTTAAACTGAGGCTGTAAGGCAACAAGACACCCCAGGGAGAGGTGATGTGGGGCAGTCAGGAGTCGTCTCTCATGGTTGGGCACAGGCTGGTGCCAGGGGGTGTGAAAGCACGGGGCGGGGCGGGGGAAGCGTGTGCTGGGAATGCCAATGTGTCCTGGGTTAGTGGTGTTTAGAGATATTTGGCCCCACAGGCGTTGGCAGGAAGCTGTTTGCACACATTCTTCCCTTGGGAACTAGGACTTCAAGGTTGGGTCTGAAAGGGGCTTGTTTTCTGTCCCAGTCTCATGCTGGGTAACTGTGGGGGCCTCCCCAGGAGGACAGTGTGAGACACACCTAAGAGTGTGTGTGTGTGTTCAAAGGTGTGAGGGCTGGAGCTCTGCATCTGAAGTTTTTTGGATGGTTTGCAATATAAACAGACTCAGTTTTCTTAACTAAGCCTAAAATGTTGATTTACCAGAAGGTCCCTGGCCAGCTCAGAGTCAGGAAGTTGAACAACAGAGATGCCTATGGCAAAGGGGCTGGAGAGATTTGCAAGACCTGAGCAGCAGCATTCGGGGTTCTCTGGAGTGCGGATGTGGGCAAACTCTCTGTCAGGCGCCAGATAGTAAATATTTGCCACTTTACAGACTTTCTCAAGTGGAACCCTGTAGTGCCAAAAGAGCAACAGACCACCATGTTAAACAAAGGGGCATGGCTGTGTTCCAACAAAACTTTATTTAAAAACCAGGCAGGAGTAGAACCTGGTCTGCAGGTGGTGGGTGATGGCCCCTGCCCTGGAGTGAAGTGGGGAGAGGACTTGGGCTCCCCCTCCCCAGGACTCCACCTCCTTCTAAGTAGTGCTTCTGATTAGTGAAAGGTGGGCAGTGATTGGTTCAGTACTGGCCAAGGGGTGGTCTCACCACTGACCACAATGATTGGCTCAGGTTGGTCCAATCAGAGTAAAGCAGGAACTTTTACTTAGTGAAAGGGATAAAGGAGGAGAAAGGGGACCTCTCCCACTCCTCCTCCTCCTCCTGCTCTTTCCTCCACTTCCCCCAACTCCTGTGCAGGAACAGATGTGGGCAAACTCTCTGTCAGGTGCCAGATAGTAAATATTTGCCACTTTACAGACTTTCCCAAGTGGAACCCTGCAGTGCCACAGCATGTGCTCCAGAGTCAGAGTGCCCAGGCCCAGGGAAGACCTGGCAGCCCCTGGCTAAGTAACCTTGTTAGTCTCCTAAAGCCTCCTCCTTGGCCTCCTCATCTGTAACGCAGCAGGGGATTGTCAGGAGAATTGAATTGGTTAATACACTTTTAACACTCTTAGAATGCTCCCTGACACCTGGAAAATGTGAAGCAGAAGCTAATTTGATTAGGAAGGTGATCATCAATATCCCAATTAGATCACCCTTGTTTGGGCTTTGGGCACAAACACTTTCTAAACCCTCGCTTTCCTCTGTTCTTCTGTAATGCTCCCCACGCGGCGTCTGCTCCCAGGACCCTCTGGGCTGTGTCGGTGCAGACTCCTGGCTTGCTCCTAGGCGCTGTCCTCCGTAAGGAGTTCTCTGTCAATCACCAGCTCCCGGGGAGCAGGCTGCAGGCAGTGCCTGCAATGGTTCTGTCAGGCCAGCGCATCTCAATTTGGGCAGCTCTTCAGTGGTCAATCACCATCTAAAACAGAGACCACAGGGCCGTCTCATGCCTCCCGGTTTCTGGAAACCAGCCAGCTCTTCTCCCCAATAAGACACTCACATTCTCAGCATGCAGTTCATGCGAAGGCCTGCGAGTCCTAATTACAGCTGGTTCTGGCTGGTTCCCACAGGAGCTGTTAAATCTTCATTTGTGAACCCTCTGGGGCTGCTCTCTACTTTGGGAAAGAACCCTGTGACCGAGAGACAAGCTGTCTCCCCTGACCCTTGCACACCCTTCCACTCCTGCCCCACTTCAACCCAACTGTCAGACTGTCTCTTCAAATGGACTCGAAAATTAGTGCTGGTCATTAACAGACTGCTAGGCGGAGTGGCTGCTCCTTCATCCTGGGGCCCAGACACCTGCTTCTCTGAAGGGAGTACTTCCTGGCAAGTGGGTCTCCTCGTCAATCAGCACCAGCAAGCAGAAACCCTGAGGACCAAACCACCCTGGGGTCTGCACAGTTTTAATGGGAAGTCTGTGGGGTTCAACGAGTGCCATGACAGAGGTTAAGGGCCATGTTGGTTTAGGGTTTACTTTTAGCTGGTGACAGTTTCCCACTAGGCAGCTCTTGGTAACTCTCCGGGGTCTGGGTCTGTCTCTGGATATAAAGCCTTTGAGACAGGGATGGTCTTATTTGGTTGAGACAGTCAGTCTTCAAACTGGGGATTATTATTATCTCTGTTTACTGGGTAAGGAAATAGGACTCAGAGTGATTGAGTAACTTGCCCCAGACCACACAGTTGGGACAGACCCAGGATGAGAATCTGAAGTGATTTGGATGCCAAGCCTCTTTCCCTGTACCCATTTTGAGTTATTTATTCATTTACTCCAAATCCATTCATTGAAAGCTCACCAGACAATAATCTATGCCATGGGAGTCCAGCAGCAGTGAACGGTTTCCACCCTGGGGGTAGATAAGCAACCAGCAAATAGTCCTGAAAAGTGGTAATTACTCTGCAGAGGATTAAAGTGAGCTGGAGTCAGTTTGCATGGGGCGAGCTCTGTGGAGGGCAAATGGGCAGCAGGGATCGAAACTTAAAATTGCATTCACTTTGATACAGCAGTTCGACTCCTAGGTAATTTATCCCAGAAATGTGTTAGCATGTAAGCAAATCAACTGAGATGTGTACAAGAAGGCTCGCTGCATCATTAGACTGGTCAAAAAGTGGAAGTACCAAATGCCTATGAACAGAGAATAGAGTGTCCGTGAAGGAGAGCAGTTTGAAGCTATTTAAAAGAGTTCAGTGGAACAGACAGAACGATGAGATATCGTCTAGGATGCTCTGGCATCTAGTAAAATAGCAAATTGTGAGAGAGTCTGTTTCCCTTGATTATGGGAAAAATCAGAGAAGAGAATATATGTGTCCTTATGGCATAAACTAGGCGGGAAACCCTGCAGGAGCAAGCAAGACTGTTACTTCCGGGGTATCTGGAATGGCTGGGAAAAGGAGCAGAAAAAGTGTTGTTTCTTTATTTTCCCCATAAAACTTTTTGAATTTGCATATAATAGATATTCCAGAACATATGCTAGATTTTAAAAAGATAGAAACCAGAGCGATGTGAATGGCTGACGGTTGACCAGTTAGTTAACTTCTCTGTGTATCAGTGACGTGGCACTGAGACTGGAATAAAGAAAGGGGGCAGCCAGGGGAGGAGCTGGGCCATGCCTTCCTGGCAGAGGGAGCAGTTAGTGGAAGATGGGAGTGGCTCATCAGGAGAAACGAAACAAGACCAGGGTGAGGGTCCTGGGGGACAGGGAGAGCAGGTGCATGAGTCTCGAGACAGGGTGGGGGCCAGACTGAAGAGATGTTTTTTGATCAATAGCAAAAAGAGTTTGGATATTTCCAGTTGACAAAGGCTTCACTGATAAACGTGCTTCAGAGAAGAATGATTGCTCCCACAGCTTCCAAGCCAGTGGGATGGAGCGCTGTGTCTTCTGGTGGGCCACCTCTTATTCCTGGACCCAGCCACGAGCCCAAGATGCTAGTCCCCCAATGCCTCAGATGGGAAGCAGAGGCTGGTGTCTCTCCAGCAGTTTCTGCCGACTCACTCCTGCCAACTCGAAGGCAGATTTCTCTACGCCTGGTGCCCAGTTTAGGATCTTTTGGGTTGATCTTCACAATCCAGGAGTTTGGACTTCATTCCAAAGATGAAGAGAAGACAGACAGTGGTGGGTTTTAAGCAGGCAGTAGCCTTCTCTACTTATGCCTTAAACTGACTTCTCTGCAGAGGAGAAGAAAGAGCTGCAAGGCACTAGAGTGGACACAGAAGATGGTCTTCGCCTGCAGGAGAGGAGAGGAGAGGAGAGGAGGTGGCTTGCCTGGCCTGTAGAGGTGTGCGTGAGCAGACACATGGCTTAGAATAGGTTTTGGAGCAAGGACCACAAAGCTGTTGAAAGACTGTGTGTGGGGTTTGTGCAAAAGAGAATCTCAGATAATTTCTAGTGTTTTGACTTGAGCAAATGGATCCCCGTACCATAGTGAAAAATACCAGGGATGCTAGGGTGACAGGAATCAATAATACCATTTCAATGACATTAACCTTGACATTCATTGAAATTCAATTGGGATGCCAAGCAGATATATATATATATATACACACACACACACAAATAGTCAAGGGGTGAGGGAGAGGAAAGTGCTGGAAGCAGGGACCTGGGTGTGGTGAGTAATCAGATATTTACAACCAGAAAAGAGAGGGTTAAATGGAAAGGAAGGACCCTTGGAGTTTTCAACTTTCCCAAGACAAGAGAAGAGCAAGAGGGAGAGGGCTGGGGAGAAGCAGTCCGTGAATTAGGAGGAAAACTTGAGAGTTGTGGAGTTGCAGCAGCCAAGAGAAGGAAGTGACTCAAGAAGGAGGAGGTGTTCCGCTGCAGGAAAACCTGCTGGCCGGTTGCCAGCACCCTGCAAGGAGAGTCTTAGTTAGTTTGAGGCAGGAACCCAACCACATGACTGAGGAGAGAATCCCAGGTGAGCAAGGGAGGGGGACACGGTGTGAGAGACTTTGTTCTAGATCATAGAGATACTAGAGCATTTGGTGTGTTAACAGAGATACTCAGGAGAGAGGGGACAACTGAGGAGGCAGGGGGACAGGAGAGAATGCAGAAGTAATGTCCTTAGAGATGAGGTTGAATGAGATCTATACAAACAAGTGGGGACCTTGCTGATATGGATTAGAGTCACTTTTTCATAAAATGAAGAAATATAGAGAGGACATGGGGTGGTAGTTGGTATGGGTGGAAGTGGTTGTTGTGGGTGGCTGGTGTGAAGTAGCAACCAAAATCATAAGCTGAGAACAACGTGCAGGTGTGGAGAAGAGAATGTAGGCCCTCCCTACGAGAGAAGATGTGAAGCCGTCATTCTGTAAAGGACAAAGGATGATAGGATTGTAGAAACGTTTTTCACGCAGTTTGAGATCTGTCACCGTGGGCTGAAAGTCAGGGCAACCTGCAAAATGGTGTGTTTTCCTCCCATACTCCTGAGGTACAGACCACTGCATGGACAAAGAAGTGAGTTAGTGAGGATCGGGCCTGGATCAGAGATGAGTGATGGGTGGTGGCAGGTGGAGGAGTGCAAAGAGCTCAGAGCATTTTCAAGGAAGTGGTTCCAGACGTGGACTATGGTCGCTGAGCTAGGTCAGGAGGAGAGTGAGGGTCTGTGTGGGGTGCCAGGATGAGAGGTTGGAAAGGTGAACAAGTAGCTCAAAGGTGTTGCAACGGGTACAGTTAGCAATGATTTTCATGTTGTCTGTGTGCCTTCCTTTCTTGCAGTGTGAATCTGAGATATTACAGTGTCTTCCCTATATTCTTGTGGTACCTGTGCAGATTGTCTGTACCTCATCTTGATGTTGTGCTCCCAGACCTTGCTGGTGTCCCTCGCTGTATGCTATTGCATCTAAGGTTGGTGGCGGCAATAGCAGAGGTAACTTGAGATAACAGTGTTGGTGTCCCAAGATGGAAGCAATGTGTTACAGAGATGGGGCTGAAAGAGTGGGCCTCACACTCCCTTTGGGATGCCTGCTCTGAGATGCAGCTGCTTCTAGGCCCTGTCTGTCATCAAAAAGTTAGGGGCTACTGCTTGGGAAGGCTATGGCTATGACTGCAGTGTCCCAAGATGGAAATGGGTTAGCTCAGGCTCCCAGATGGGGAGTGGGGGGGACAAACTCGGACCTACCCTGGACCTGGGTCCTGCGTAAGTTGGTGTGGACAGATCTGGACCGGCCTGGACTCCTGTGGTATCTGCTGGTCAGAAGATGAGTCCTGTGCTGGAGGCTGGGCTCTGGCCGGTGCCTGCCAGTGGAGGGGTGCACCTGGGCCTGGGTCCCACATGGGCTGGTGTGGGCGGTCTAACAAAAACCATTTTAGAAGACGATTAATTTATCTGGAAGCTCATGGTTTCAGAATCCTCCACCATAGACAGCCAGCTCCATTGCTCTGGGTCTGAGGTGTGGCAGAACATCATGGTGGTATTGTGGTGGAGGAAACAGGCTCAGCGCATGGCTTCCAGGAAGCAGAAGGAGACTTCCCTCCCCATGAACAAACTATATACCCCAAAGTCATGACCCAATGACCCATCTCCTCCAGACACCTTACTGGCCTATAGTTACCACCCAGTTAAATCCCTGTCAGTGGATTAATATGATGATTACATTTAGGCTCTTGTAACCCAAATATTTAACCTCCTAACTTTCTTGCATTGTCTCACATATGAGCTTTTGAGGGGGTATCTCATATCTAAATCATAATAGGTCCTTTTCTTTCTAATGATATTGTATTTATGAAGTTATCAACATACTTGGGGCCTTTGAAAAACTCCTGGGTACTCAGAGATAAGTGAGACATTAAACATTAAAACATTAATGTTTGAATGAGGCTGATTATTTTTAAAGAGTCATTTTAAAGAATGCTATAATAATAAGTTCAAATGGTAAAGGAACTGGGAGGGACATTACTTCCCTCTGCAATGAAGCTATACAGCTCTGAGGTAGCACAATTTTAGCTCTTTTTGTTGGGTGTGGTTAACTTAGATGTGGTATTGAGTGTGCCTGGGTTTAAATTGTAGTTCTGCGATTTATAATAGAAGTCACCCAAAGAAAATTATTTTAACGTGAGAAAAGGGAACCCTTGCACACTGTTGGGTGAAAATGTAAATTAGTAAAGCCATTATGGAAAACAATACAGATGTTCCTCAAAACATTGAAAATGGAGTCACCACATGGTCCAGCTATTCCACTGTCACGTATATAATCAAAGGAAATGAAATCGGTATGGAAAAGAGACACCTGCATTCCTGGGCTTTTTGCAGCATTGTTTATAGTAGCCAAGAAATATAAACAACCTACGTGTCCATCAGCTGATGAGTGAATAAGGAAAAAGTGGTACAGATACACCACAGAATACAATTCATTCACAGAAAAAGAGTGAAATCCTGTGATTTTGACAGCACGGATAGAACAGGAGATCATCATGTTAAGTGAAATAAGCCAGACCTAGAAAGACGAGTACAGCATCATCTCACTCCTGGGTGGAATCTAACACAGGTTGATCTCACAGCATCTGAGATTAGGATGTTGGCCACTGGGATATTGGCACCAGGGGTGGGAGTCACAAATGATAGACTGGATCAGTGGGTACTAAGTTACAGTTAGGTGGCGATAAGAAGTTCTGGGGTGCTAGTGCACACTGTGCCTTTTAAAAAGCTAGAAGAAAGGAGTTTGAATGTGTTTGTCATAAATGATAAATGTTTGAGGAGATAGATAAGGTTAACCTGATTTGAATATCACACAGTGTACAAATGTATTAAAATATCTCATGGAACCCCCAAAATATGAACAAATTTTATGGTTTTATGAATCAGTTAAAATGAATTTAAATAAAATATTCAAAAATTCAAGAAAGAGCTACTTAACTCCTCAAGCCTCAGTTTCTTCATTTGCATAATTATGTCCCCTTCTTGGGGATTCTGTGGGAATGCCTGGTGAGTGGCAGAAGAGAGGGTGACTTGCCCAAGCCTGGCCTCACTGTGAGAGGACCCCAAGACTCTGTGGCCAGAAGCCTGCCTGAGGTTGCAAAAATGAACAGGGTTGGGCACCTCCCAGTTCCTGGTTTTCGTAAATGACAATTTGCATTTGAATCTTCCAGGGTACGGAATTACAGAGTAGATTCTCATCAGGGGAAAAAGGATCTCTTCCATTTCACAAATCAAACCGTCATTCTTCTAGTTTTGAAGTACAGTTGATTTTCCAAGTTTAACACAGTGATGGAAAATTAAGTAAAACATCAGAGGCACTGTGGACTGTAGGGACCAACGTGCCACCCAGAGGCACTGATTTGGTTTCTCCAGCAGTCCAGGATCCTGTCACACCAGGTGCAGTAGGAAAGAGGGACCTCATAGACAAGGGTGAGGAAGCCAAACTTCTAAAGGACCCCGAGTGCACCTAGAGAGCATTGTCAGAAATGGGAGCTGGTGAAAATAACCCCCAGCTCTGGGTCCCAGGAAACTGCCACCAGAGGCCCCTCACCCTAGGGACCACCTGCCCCGGAAGAGTCAGACTGAACTAGCACCAAGTGAGATTTAAGAAGGTTTTCTTAGAGTCATGTTGCATTATTGCTTCTAAATTGAGCATTAAAACTCCACCCGGCCCAATTTAATCATAAGGAGAAAGGGTGAAGTGAAAGCATCTGCAGGGTCATCTAGCCAGCCGACTGCAGCTGGGGTCCAACAAACTTCTATTGCACTTCCTGGGAGTGTCGTGTTCCTCTAAGGACAGGAGGTCACTAGGCAGCCCCTGCTCTCCAGTGGCCCAGTCTCATGGGAAAAACAGATGTGAACAGAGAAGCTAACAGAGCTGTCTAAGAGATACAGGGCCATTCTGGCCGATGGAGTGAGGACAGTCAGAGAGCCAGGACTTGGAGGATGAGTAGGACTTGATCACATGGGAACAAGAAGGAGCAGCACTAGGAAGAAAGGAAGGGTGACCCACAGAGACCTTAAAGGGCTATAGCACTCGAGAGTGTGAGAAGGTAGGAGTGTGCCTGGTTGCAGGGTTGACCTCAAATCAGAGGCAAGACAGGGGCCGATGGACTGTTCTAAGGGACTGACTATGTCTTATTTGCTTCTTTTACAAACCCCACGTTAATGTCCAGTCCATATTAAACCTGTGATAAATGGATGATGAATGAATGATGCCCCAGTACATGAGTAGGGTGCCTGGCAGAAGGGAAGGGATCAGAGACAGAAGGGAGCTCTGAATGGAGCCTCCCCGGCAGCAGGGGAGAAGGCACCTTCTGGGCAGCAGGCCTTGCTGAGGAATGAATGCTTCACAGTCAGGCAATCCAGGGCAGGTCCCACCCTGCCAGGCATCCTATATGTGGTCCTGGGCAGGGGGTGGAAGCCCTCAGAACTCTGTTCCTCTCTCTGTAATACAAGGGTAGCCATGCCAACTGCATCAGACAGACTCCTTTGATTACAAGAGTCAGAAAACCCCACTCCAAAGGACTTGGGCAAAATGGGGACATATTGGCTCACATAACTAAAATGCCTGGGTGTGGATTGGTCCAGGAGCACCAGGGAGTTTGCTACAATCCAGTTTTTCTCCATCTCTTACCCCTCCTTTCTGGGGGATGGCTTTGCTCTCAGAAGCAGCATGTGGGCAAGTGAGGGACTCAGCCTCCATCCCATATGGGACCTCATGTCACATACCAAGCAGCAAGGTGGGCTGATGGATGGATGCTTTGCAGTAAGTCAAGCCAGCTACCCAGGGGTCACTGTGTTTCACTCCCTGGAGCAAAGGGGGATCTTCTTCCAGGTCTTCAGGGCTTCACTCTCCTGGGCAGATGCTGTGATCCCTTTTGTGATGGTTAATTTTATGTCAACTTGACTGGGCAAAGGGCTGCCCGGATAGCTGGTGAAGTTCTTCCTTGGTATATGGGCGATGGAATCTCAGGAAATAATTTGCATTTGAATCACTTAGTAAAGAAAAGCATGTTCTCTAAAGTGGGTGGGCTTCCTCCCCTCCATTGAAGGCCCAGGTAGAATAAGAAAGTGGAGGAAGGATAAACTCTCCCCTGGAGCTGGAACACCCATCTTCTCTGCCCTTGGACGTCAGGCCTCCGGGTTCTCAGGCCATCCAATCAGCTTGCAGATGGCCTATGGTGACCCATCCTGTGTATCTCTATAAAGCCTTTGGTTCTCCTCCTCTGGAGACCCCAATCTACTTATGACCCTTTCAAGGGCATGTCATTAGTACAGCTCTGAAGTCCCCATCCTTGAAGGTTCTTTGCTTATGTCCTTGTGGGAGGCAATTTTCCTCTCCTCTTGTGGCTCCTCTAGGTCTCTTCTCCCTCTTCTGAGTTCTGTGAGACCCTTTTGCCCTTGATAACTCAAGATAACTGTTGGATACATAAAAATGTAAGAAAAATTAGCCCAGATTAGTGAAGCTGTTACATTGATAATGTGATTATACCCCATTCTAACTTACTCATTAAAAAATTAAGAAACTTACATCTGGAAACCCTTTGTTTTTCCCATCTCCCATGGCCATTTATATTTGGTAGATAATAAAATTATACAAACAACAGCTAAAAAAGGTAATTGTTGGAGGCATGTCTTGGGGATGTGTTACTTTTGTTAGTTATTTTATGAAGCTGAGGATGATGGTATATTATGAAACAATGCTCTACTCCCCTTCCTTCCTAAAATACGATTCTTGTAATAGCAAAACATTATTTTTGAATGTTGGATGAGTCCTATCTTCCATAGCACAAAAAACTACCAATAGTTTCAGGCTTTCTTCCCCTTCCCAGATTCAAACCTTGTAGGAAAGAAAGCTACTCCCTTTCTTGCAGTGGGAACACAGGTCTGGGGCCTCATTTTCCTTGCTCTGAATCTGGTCCTGGGCTCACTGGTGATCCAGTCCCTGGGGCCAGCGGGACGTGCTGTATTGGATGGGCTTTTGCTTTGATCGCTTCTCCACTGGCCGCAGCAGTGAGGTCACCTTGCTGAATGACATAGACCCTGAGGATGGAAGAGTGGTTTTCCTACCAGCAGCTCAGAACGCTATTACTGAAGAAGCGAAAGGCTGCAGGACACACCGGCTGAGGTCCAGTGCCCGTTACTGACCAGGATGACTTAAGATGACACACACAAAGGGCCAACATGGTATGCACCCAATAAAAAAGCCAAAAGTCTTTTTCACCGGTGCAGAGGCTGCTGTGATCCAACAACCAAGATACGCACTACGTCCTGTCTCCGGCAGCTCATTATGTTGGAAAAGCATGGATTCCGGAGGGGCCTGTTTGAATTCTGGTCCCCCATTTTTCCCTGCTGGCTGTGTGTCTAGGTCAAGACACATGCCCTCTCTATGATACATGTTACCTATCACACACTTTGTGGGAATTCCACAAGTTAATACATGTCCGGAGTCTAGGACAGGACAGTGTCATGGGCAGGGCTCAGCCCTTGTGGACTACTCAGAGAAGGTCCATGGTCAATTACACAGCAAAAGACTCTGATCGCTGCCCACGGCAGTCAGTCATGCAGAAGGGAAGGACTCCAGGCACAAAGAAACCCTCCCCCTCCCTCATGCACATATATCAACACAGCCAGAGCCTAGTACGAGCAACACGGAGGCCATCTGGAGGCTTCAGGCCAATGTGTGAGAGCTGGGGGCATCCATGGCTCAGCCAATTGTGGTCAGAGACCAACAAGGTCCAGCTGGAGACACAGAATTCAGAGTCCAGGAGTCTGTCCCAGGCCTGCGAGTATCTGGGGACCAAGTCTTTTGAGGAGTGACTGAGAATCATTGTTGTGCTGCCAAGTAGTCACCAATAAGTCCTCAGGGAGGAAAAAAAAAGGCCAATTTAAAGCATTTGCCCCCGACGCCGACTTCATGCTGTCAAGATTAGGTGGTTAAACATAAAGTTGGGAAAGAGAGGTGACAACTGGATCTTAGGAGCCCATGTGAGCAGGCTCCAGCACACGCTGCCTGACCCACCTTGGGGATTGCCGCTCTGCCTGGTTCCTGCAGCACCATCTCTGGCTACTCTCACCCTCAAAGCTATCCCCTGGGCTCACAGTGACGAGCAGTTCTCCAGGAACCTGTGCCATTTCTTACCTCTTCCCAATCACCTTTTCCTCCTTCTGACCTTGAATGATCCACCCCAGCAGGGACACTGTGTAAGGCAGAAGAGGCTGTGGACTGCACACTTCCAGGGGGTCCATCTGCAGGTGGGAGGTGGACAGTGCACAGTCCCTGCAATCACCTGTGGCAGCTCTGCGCCCCAGGCCTTCCCCCTCCATGCGTGTCCCTCCAGGCCGGCTTGCTGCTGATCTTCTATACCCCTATAGCATCCTGAAGTTTTCCATATACCCAATTTCCCTAAGGTAAGGAGGACTCTTCCCTAATACATTGACAGATCTCTTGTAGTACTCTCTGCACTTGTGCGCTGTATGTCCGTTAGGAGGAGGAACCTAGCGTGACTCACTTCTACATCCCTGGCAGCCACTGGAACATGTGATGATTCTGGGAGCTCTGTCCAGGGGATGTTAGGTTGGGGCAGAGAAAGTCCAGGGAGGCAGAGCTGTATTTGATCCCCAGAAGACACTGCGAGCAAAGCGGTAATTGGGTCTGTTCTGTGGGGCTGCGGTGCCCCGGAGAACACGAGACTGACAACTCCGAAAAACAGTGCTTTAACCCAAAAAGCTCTTCATGCAGTGGACAGGCTGTCTTGAGAGGTGGTGAGCGCCTGTCTCTAGGACTAGCTGAGCCAAGACTGAGATTCGTAAATAAGCAAACTAGGGATCTCTCCTTGAATAGGGATTGATGTGGAATTCTTTGTCCTAATGTAAGAGCTGAGACTACTGTTCAAAACGCTTTCTGCAGCAGTTAGGTGTCTTTGTGGTGGCTGCTGCACTCACACATGCCATTTCTACCTGATTTCCAGCTGGGAAAGTCGGATAGGGCAGCAGATAGGCAGGAGGTAGAACCCCTTGGTGGGAGCCCCCTGTTGGTGAGTCGTGGTCAGAAATAAACAAGAGCCAGCTGTCGGGGCAAAGTGACATGTGACCTGCTTTTTGCACCTCTGGGCCTTTGTTCCTACCTCTTCTTCCTGGGACGCCCTCACTCATGTATGATAACAGTGGCCATTGGCTTAATCAAGCTGCTGTGCTCGGTTTACCTGGTCACCCTCAGGAGGCCCGACTGTGTACACCTCAACCATGGGATCAGAAACACCTCAACAAAATTAATCAAAGTTTGTTTGTTGGTTCCAAAGATATACAGGTTTGGGAATCCCCTGAGGGCAGGGGCTCCTTACTCTCCTCTGCGTCCTAGAGCCCGGTTTGGTTCCTGGGATCTAAAGGTGCTCCGGGAGGGCAGAAGAGCTGACGTGTGCCTGAGTGACTATGTCCACATACCTGAGGCCTGGGGATTTCCTTTGGAAAAGTGGATAATGTGTTCTAAGTGGATGAAAGGACGAAGGGGTAGGGTTGGGGCATGATCAAAAGCCAGGCTTTGTGAAGCCTGTTGGCACAAGATGGGGGTGCCTGAAAATTTGTGAAGAATGAACACCACTCAAAGGGGTGAGCGATGGACAGCCCTGTTTCCACAGGTGGTGCACCCTGGCCCCTGCCCAGAGCTGGCTGTCCAGTCCAGGTTAGACAGGTGGCCTGAGCTGGGTCAGTGGATGTTCTCTCTTTGAAATCTGAAAATTCATACCTTTGTATTGTCAGCGGCAGCACCTGGTCATGCAGTCCCTGGGAAGGTCACCCACTCTCCGGTGGCCAGGGCTGCGGTCTTCCCAAAGAACTGGCCTCAGCCTTTCCCTGTAGGCCAATCAAACCCCTCCTCCCAGTTGTGACTATCCGAAAATACCTAGGATTTTGAAAAGCCCACAGGGAGCGAAATCATACCCATTGAAGGGCATTAGCCATGACCCAAAGAATCATGACACTGTTCTAAATTCTCCTCAGACTTCATGACTGATCCAAAGTCTTTGTGATTCATCCATTCCCTTTCCCCACCCTGGCGTGAAAACACCACCTTCCCTGAACGAAGAGTTCTGTCCATGAAAATTTCACACGAAGGCAGAATTTCTTGCCAAGAAATGTTAAACCTCCTAGAAACACAGAGCTCAATTTTATGAATGGGCTATGAGAGTGTTTGTAAATGTATTTATGATAATTAAATAAAACAATCTAAATTCAAGCAAAACACTTATATTGTATTATAAGAAGCAAGGTTATCAATGCCAGTTTACTGGGCTATTCTTTGTAGTGGCTGCTCTGCTCTTTATTTTCCATTTCACTACCCTCCCCCGGCACCAGTAGCTCAATATGGTGGTTAAGGGTGTAAAGAGGAGATGGGAGTCACAGGTAAAGACCTATTGTCACTATTTCCTACCTGTGTGAGCGGTTCGGTTATTTAACTTTTTATTCCTCAATTTTAATGGTATTTGAAATAATGCCTATTTTAAAAACCTGTTGGAGGATTAAATTACAAAATTTTTTTTCACATATATAGTTCAATGCTCAACACAAAATAATGATCCAGCTACTTTATTAGTTTCTTTTTTTTTGAAACAAGATAAATGTAATCTGTTACCCCTGGTGTGTTGGAGTGTTTTAATATGAATTATAAAAATCAATTATTTATCTTTTTGTACCTTTACTCTGTGCTCAAACTTTTATTATTTTATGACTTCAGCTAATCAATTCTTTATCTCTAATCCCATGATAACGTCAAACTCATTGTGAGAAGAAAATCCTGGGTCAGGAAATCTTCTAAGTGACTTGTGCCCTCCATCATTTCTGCTAAAAATGTCACTGTCCATCTTATGGTTTTGGGAGTGTAATGTGTATGTTCTCTAGTTGCTGCTTTAAATAAGTTTTCTGTTTCCTTTGCATTTTCAGCAAATTTGCTTTGATATCCCCAGGCTGTGTGTGCACGTGTGTGCGATGATCAGTGTGTGATTGTGTATGTTTCAGTGTGTGTGCACACACAAGTGTTGATTGATCCACTTAGGGATTTACAAGGATTCTGGGCCCTGTGTATTGATGTCTTTCATCAGCTATGTAAAAATTTTAGCCCTCATCTCAAATATTTGTCTTTTTTCCCTACTCCTCACCTTCTGAGACTACAATTATTTTTTACATAATTCATTTCTACAGTGAGACCCAAAAGCTCCAAGCCAACATGTTATGTCCTAGGAAATGCCAGACAAATGCTGTGAATGGGCAGAGCTGTGGCCCAGGTCTGGCATGCCCCGGTTACTTTATGGTTCCCTCAGACAAATTTATTTGAACTTTTATTCACATTCTTGTTCCTTCTCATGATCATACTTTTTCTCAGTAGGGGGTTAGGTCTTGAAAAAGTGACTAGCAGATTCGGCTAGTAACTTTTCAGTTTAAAAAAAAAATTGCTATGTATATCCAAAACTCATTTGAAGCCTTTACCCCACACTCAAGGTGAAAGCCCCAACTCTCCTCTGCTAGCAGCCACGGACCCTGGGAATGCGCCCGATCCATGGGACCTGATAACTGCTGTGTGGAGCCCAGGGAGGAGGCAAGGGACCCCTTGAACTTCACCCTTTGGATTGTCTCTAAAACTCTTGGAAAACTATACTTCTGCTCTGCCACTGCCTTTGATTTCCCTTTACCCATTCACCCAAACTCTTCTTTAGTTAATTTTACCAAAAGGATAAGTTTATGACTTTCTTGGCCATCATTGAAGATTCTAATGTTTGAAAAAATACCCTATGAGAGAATTCCCAATGTGAGATTTGCAAAGTTGGGAGAAGATCACTTAAATATTCTACCTGCTTTTGTTATTGGGAAAGATAAAATATTTCCACATACATCATCTCAACTAATCTTAACTCAGAAGTGGAGAAGGTCAATCAATGAGCCCCGTCCTACAGGCCAGCCAACGTACACTCAGAGGATGCAAATCACTTTCCACCGCGACAGAGTCAGGAACTCAACGTGATGGAAGATTCTCCTGGCCTGCATTTTCCAGAAAAGAGAGTCTGAGGAAAAGCCTAGCACAGCACTTCTTTTTTTATTTGTGCAGTTCCAGGGAAGCAAGACGGATGGAGAAAGGGAAGTGAGGCAGGAGAGGAGAGAAATAAAATTCACATCAGTGGATGGTGACTTCGCCATTACTCCTTACATAGTGACACAGCTTCAGAGAAGCCATATGAAGTTTAGGGACCATGGCAGGGAAGGGAGAAGAGTTTCTTCCTTAGCTCCTTGTTTGTTAGTCAACTTTCAAAGGCTGTGGACATCTGCAGGCATCCTCTGTCAGTCTTTGGAGAAGCTAGTTCCAAAATGCCTATGGGGTCATTCTCTCAGGAAGCCAATGGGAGCATAGCAGCAACCCCCCACCTGCCTTCCTGGACATGCAGGATGTCCTGGCTATGGGTAGCAAAACCAGGGGCATCTGACCTCCCCAGGGAGAAAGGCACAGGCCAGGATGGGAGAGACACAGGACACGTCGGGCAAGATACTCTTGGCACAAGCATCCAGGGGTCCAGGTCAGCCAACCAGCCAGCATGGCCAGGTGGAGAGAAGGAGCACCACTCTGGGAATGGACCAGTCCCCAAGATGGCAAGAGAACACTTGGCTCTGTTTTTAATAAAACCAGAACCTGCTTTCTAAAGGTATAGGGTTTTATGGATTGCAGAGATTTCCTTGAATATTTTTTGGTAACAACAGGAAGGCACAGCTGAGCGTGGCCAGGGAGGCACCTGAACTGATCCAGGACAGGCTCTAACACCAGAAATTCTAATCATAACACAAAAATGTCCCCCATCCCCAGAAATACATTTTCCAGGATCCCCATGTGGAGGAAACATGTTCCATTTCTTTCTGATGCTTTCCCTTTCTGGAAGCGAGAAGAGGAAACCCAGGAGATGGATGAGGCCTGAGCCCAGGAGTCAGGACAGAGCCTCACTATGTGGGGGCAGGTGCAGGTGCACACTTAGAAGCAAATGCAAGTTCACCTTCAAATAAGTGTGTTCCATGTGTTGGTATGAGGATGTAGGTTTGTACCTAAAGGAACTCGTGCACAGAGCAACTCTGCTGTGAGTGTACGGGTGCAGGTTTTTGCACAGACGTATCTGATTTGCACGTGTGGTCACATGCATGTGTGCCTGAGCATGCACTGGAAGAGCATTCTCTCGGGTTTCTGCATGGGCGTCAAGCAGTCGTGTGTGCTGGTTAGCTACGTACAGCCTGCTCTGCCACTTCTCTCCCTCCTGCTACCCTGGATGGAACTTTGCACTCCTTATTCAGGAACTCTTCATGCTACTGGATGCAAAACAGAGGGAGTGTCTTTCAATTCTAGGTCCCTTGGCTCTGCCTGAGAGAGTGAACTTCACTATTTTTTTTTGGGGGGGGGCAGGGTACCAGGGATTGAACCCAAGGTCTCTTAACCACCAAGCCAGGATTTTCTTCTCACAATGTGTTTGAAGTTATCATGGAATTAGAGATAAAGAATTGATTAGCTGAAGTCATAAAATAATAACAACTTTGAACCTATGGTAAAGGTACAAAAAGATAAACAATTGTTTTTTATAATTCATATTAAAACACTCAAACACACCAGCCCTTTTATATATTTTATTAGAACAGAGTCTCACTGAGTTGCTTAGGGCCTCCCTAAATTGCTAAAGCTGGGTTTGAAGTAGAGATCCTCCGGCCTCAGCCTCCCTAGTCACTGGGATTATAGGTATGTACCACCGTGCCCTGATGAACTTCATTATTCTTAACTTCATTATTAGCTTTGTCCTAAGGGAATGAGGAGGAATCGAAGCCCATGTCTAAAGCAAATGTTCAACTAGTTGGTTTTGCTGGGTCCTGACTGTCATGTGAGTGAGCAGGGCCAGCTGAGCCTTCCTCTCCCTCTGGAGGATGAACACTTGCAGAGGACACAGAGCTCCTGCCAGCTTCACTAATTGTGTGACCAGAGCTAGGATTGTCCCAGCACCTGCTCCAATTCACTTGGGTTCTGTCTGCCTGGTTTCCATGTCCCAGCTGCTCTTGGTCTGTCCTGTTCCCTGTCACTTGGTTCAATGCAAATCATGTCGAGACAAGTTGACACAGTCAGACAATGGAAAGCAAATCCTCCACACCCAGCCCCGTGTCCAGAGTGTGTGGCTCTGTGACTCAGGACTTTGCTGGCAACTGCTCTCTCTCTCAAATGGCACCTACCAGGGAGGGAGGGGCAGAGGCAGGCTCGGCCCGAGGGTAAAGATGCACTGCCATGTGTGGGCTTCAGAGGCCTCATCCCATGGGCAGGACTGGAGCGTGCGTGGCCCCAGCAGGTGTCACCAGTGGAGGAAGGGGCTGTCCTGCCACCCTCAGACCATCATCCCAGACCTCTTCTCACCTTGTAGAGATGAAACCTGGCGCCCATTAAGCATCTCCTGTTCCCCCTCCTCCCGCCCTAGGCAGCCACTGTTCCTCTTTCTGTCTGTGAGTTCTCCTCCTCCAGGTACCACACCTCCGTGGATGCAGACCGCATTTATCTTTTTGTGACCGTATTGTTTCTCTCAGCACAATGTCCTCAAGTTTCAGCCGTGTAGTAGCATATCTCAGAATTTCCTTCCTTTTAAGAAATCAGTCGTATTCCTTTGTGTGCATATACTACCATTTTTATCCATTCAGTTAATAGATGGTGAGCTTCCTCCACCTTTTGGCAATTGTGGAAATGCTACTGTGAACACGGCTGTTCAAGCATCTCCTGGGGATCGTGCTGCAATTCTTTCATGTATGTACCCAGAAGTAGAACCAATGGACCATCTATAAGTGCACAATTCTACATTTAAGTTTTTGAGAAGCTGCCATGTTGTTTTCCATGGTAACTGCACTGGGTACACGCTCGCCAGCAGGCACAGGGCTCTTGATCTCTCCACGTCCTCACCCACACTTGTTATGTTCATTCATTTATTTATTTTTAAGTTTACTTAGGTAGTGGCCATCCTGACGGGTGTGAGGTACTAGCCTGGGTTTCTAAACGTGGAGAGAAAGCCTGTGGGGTCGGGGTGGAGGGGCATGAGCAGGTCGACTGAAGGCTCCCTCACCCAGGTCCACCATCGAGGGGCCTCCGCCAGGACCAAAGGTGGGGGTGCAGAATGAACCCAGAATTGCTCCTCAGATACAGGGCCCAGGCCATAGAAGGGAGAAGGGGAGAGAATAATGGATTAATTTGCACTCTGTATTCAGTACGAAATCTGCACTGGGATGGTTAGGAGTCTGTCCTTCTGACTCTCAGGTCTCTTCTTCTTGGAGATTCTTGGACTCCCCACATTACTGGAACCACAGTCTGGATTACACCAGGGTCAGGTGCCTTTTCACAGCCTCCTGTGACTCAGAAACCTTCCTGTTCTTTTGCAGCCACTTACTTGACACCTCCCAAAGTGCAGGTGTGGCTGGTGAAACCTGTGAGAGTCTTGGGCTAGAGGAAGAAAGCAGTTTACACAGGCCATGGAGTGCCCAGGGTCACACCCAGAAGCAGATGGTCAGCTCTTGTTGGTAGGTTGGAAGGAACCCAGGCCAGGGTGTCAGGAGACTCAGGACCAAGTCCAGCTGTGGAATCCAGGCAACCCCACCCCTGGCACCATTGCCCTTAAAGTCACTTCAGTAACAAACATCCTTGCAAGGTCTACTGCCTGTGTCCCAGACAGGCCCCTCTCTGTCCTACTTATAGTCTCACCACATAAACACGCAATTTAAAAGGCAGCGATTACCATTGGAAGGCAGGAAGGAGAGCCGCTGTCCCAGCCTGGAGATGGAGATCAAGGGAGGCGGAGGATGAAGAACCAATCACAGTGTTGGCTGTACTTTACGGTCTCGAAGAATCATCATGGTTGTCATTGCTCTCGTTGACGTTGATGGTGACAATGGTAATGTTGTGACGCCCAGGCCAGCTCTGCTCTCTCAGTCTGTCCCTGGCAGCACATTGCAAGTGCACAGCTGTAGTGTGAAATGCACAGATGGAACACACAGGGCACATCTCGTCAAGAGTTACCCCACGGCTCAGTGTGCCCACAGAGGACACACTCCATCAGAAGGGTCCCTACTACTCTCCCACTGCCAACTACAGGTGGCATCTCACCTCCATGCCATCGCACCATGACTGGCTTTGATGTGCCCTTCATCTGCCTTTCCTTGGCCCAGGAGAAGCCTCCTGGTGTGGCAGGGAGTGTCCTGGCACAGTCTGTGCCCTGGGTGGGAGCTCCCTGTTTGCCATGGCTCATAGACAATCCCTACGCCTCTCTGGGTCTACTGGGTGTGGGGAAGGCAGGAGATTGGCCTAAACAGCCACCATTATGGGTGTAGTTTGCCTTTTAAAAAAAATCTTACATTAGTTTATTTAATCTTCTTGGAAGACTTTGCCAGGAGAGTTGTAGGAAGAACATGGTCCTTGGCCTCAGATCCAGCTCCTTCTCTTCTGAGTTCCATCATAAAGCCTGTTCTCCTGGAGACTCAATTTTCTTAGCCATGAAAGGGACTCATCTTCCCTCTGAAATTGTTTAGATGGTTTGAATGAAGGGTGAGGCTGTCATGTTGTCACAGCTGGAGTTCCCCGTGGTGGAATGGTGGTGGGGTGGTGGGGGTGGGCGGTCACCACCCAGTTGAAAGCTGCTCCAAGGTGCTTTCTGGGTTCAGTCAACCTCTATCTTCCAGAAGCCTTTCCAAGACACCTTTTGGCTTTGCATCCAACTGAACAATTTCACTTTTTTAACTTCCAGGAAGTTAAAGATTTATTCTAACAAAACGACTATTGATGGAAACATGATCAGCCTCATTTGGAAACACCCTTTGCAGAAAGGCTGTCTGGTAGAAATATATTGTGAGTCATATATGTTCTTTGAAATTTCCTGGTAGCCTCGTTTTTAAAAAGTGAAAAGAAGCAGATGAAAATAATTTTACTCATATTTTTCCCATTCCAAATAGTAAAATTATTATCATTTCAATATACAATCAGTATAAAACTCTCAGTGCAGTAGTTTACATCCTTCCCTTTGCATTAAGCCCGTGACGTGCAGTGTGTGTTTTACACTCGTGATGCTTCTCAACTGGAGGCTAAATTTCCATGGCACTTGATCTACACTAAGATCTCATAAAAGTTGCAGTTGAAAAATAGATTCATAAACCTGATACATGGCTCCAAACATACTTAAAAGTGTTTCGGTGACATTGAATTAATGGGGGAATATTTTTCTCCATTTCAGTTTTTAGATTTAAGGTTAAATTATTTAAAATGAAAGAAAATGAGACACTCGTTTCTCTCCTGTATCTAGCTACAGGTCTCCACGGCCACAGGTGGCCCATAGCTCCCTACGTCAGCCCAGCCTTGGGGCCTGGGGCCACCCTTCAGAGGTCCTCAGCAATGACATCTTCATTGTTTGAAGTTGGTTTTACATTTTTGGACGAATGCTGGCACTCGCCCGGAATGTTGCCATTTTGGGGGAGATATTGAAGACCAATAGAGTGCTTACGTTAGGAATGAGAACCAATTTCTCTGAGAAGGGTGGCGCCTGCCTGGGCATCATTTTTGTAGCCATGAAGCCCATCTGGGTAAGCGAGTCCTGGTGTGTCAGCTTTACAATTGCTTGCATTGCTTACTAGTCACACCTGACATGGTAGCTGCTCTGACCCGGTGGGCCCTGACTCAGGAATGTCAGCGATATTGGTGAAAGCCAGGGCTGGAGACCCCTAAGACCTGCCAGGCAGCAGGAGGCAGGATCTCATTGGGGCTGCCAACTCCCACCCAGTTCCGTGCCCTCTCGGGGGGGGGGGCTCCCAGCGCCTCAGCTGGCTGCTAGGCTTCAGGGAGTCGGGGCGGGGCCTTTGGCATGACTGGACCTCTCCCTCTCCCCCACAATCATAGCAGTCCAGGGTGCCTCCAGGGTGCCTCCAGGGTGCCTGGTTTTATACTTTGCTTCCCGAAATGACATAAAAGCAGCTTTGCTTTTTAACCTTCTAACCCATAATAATAGCCTCAGCAGGTACAACATTGAACTACACCAAGAACGATTTTTAGTCCTCAAATCCATAGAGTTCCCCTGTTAGCTACTCGAACCCCAGGTGAGGCTTGTTGGTTGGTTTGCGATTGACTTTATCGTAGTGTGGGATTGTACAGGCACCAGGCGAACCCCAGCCCCACCGCACACGGAGTTGATCTACCCTCCCCTTCTCCTTTCTCTCTTCCCTTCCTTCTATTCATTTAACCAACTTGTCTAAAGCACCCAATCCATGCTGGACACTGGGGTAGGTACTGGAGCTCCTGAGACTAACGGGACGGGCGCCCTCCCTTCTCCAGGAGATGGAATCAGATATGTAAACACACAAATTCAGTTAAGTCTATACACAACAGGAATACCATCTCTGTCCGTTTACATGTCTCTACTCATTCCATTCACACCATGCCTGGCCAGAGCTCAGGGTTTGAAGAGAACGGCTCTGAATTCAAATACTGATGTTCTCACACATTTGTGGGTCCTTGGGCAACTCACTTAACTCCTTTGGGCCTCAACCTCTGCATCTGTGAAGTGAGGGTAATAATACCTACTTCAAGACTGTTTTGAAGGTTAAATGAGATGATCCAGGTGAAACTTAGTGGAGCACCCGGAACATACCTGGTACTCCACCTGTGTGATGCCAGTGAGTCTCCTTCTTACTTCAGCCCTCAATCAGGTTCCCAGGGGTCTTTACTGTCATGCACACTGAAGCCCAAGGGGGAAAAGTGTCTGGCTCTTCACTCCAGTGTTCTTGTGCCAGTGCTGAGTCTCAGCCCCTTGAAGAATGAATGGGCCCTCACGCTGCCCTGGAGAATGCTCTCCAGGAGCACACAGCCTAGTGGGGAGCAGGGAAGACCCCCAGAGATGTCTGCTGGGGGGACATCTGAGAAAACCAGTGAGGTCAGGGGAAAGAGGACCAAGAGGGTAAAAAGATAAAATAGTGTCTAAGGCCAAAAACTCGCCAGTAACTAGAGACAAGGTAACACGGTGCCTGCAGATAACAGAAATCTATCATGGCTGGAGCGCGTGCGTGCCAGTGTGCACACCTACATGCGTATATGTGTGTGTGTGTGTGTGAGCACATACTTGTGCATGTGCACCTGTGCTTGTGCGCACACACGTGTGTGTTGGGGTCGTTGATGACTGCAGGAGTGGGGGACGGTCAGTCACATAGGGCTGAGTTAAGATATCGTGTTTATTTGTAAAACATTGAAGGGATTTTACTTGATCATACAGGAATTTTAGGTGGGTCAGAGCAGCTGCTGGGTGAGGTCAGAAGAGGAGGACTGGAGGCCGGGAGAGCTGGAGGACGTTACTGCTAGGCAAACAGTGATGGTGGCGTGGTTCAGTGGCCGGGCAGTGAAGACGGAGAGCTGGCAGAGTTGAAAGGACTCAGAGGGTGTGACTGAGTTCAGACCATGACTTCTGATCCACGGTCACTGGTCCAAATACCTGCAGAATGACCAGTTCCCTGAGTGGGACCCTGTCTGGGTGTGCTGCTTCTCTTGGCTGCTTTTCCTGATGTCAGTGAAAGGTGTTGTCCCTGGGGTGAAGCTCGCTGTGTGAACACAGCCTTCGACTGAGTGACTGTGTTAATCAAGGTGATTAATGCTAAGTTGCTACGACAAATAACCTCCAGATTTCAGTGGTTTAACATAATTAGAATTTTTTCCTTTGACACAAAGCCCCATGTGGTTGGGCAGGTGACTTTGATCCGAGCTCAGGTGACTCAGTAACTGGCCCCTGGGCCTGAGAGATTCTCTGCTGTCTTCTGCATGCGGCCATGGGATGACCAAAGGGAAAGGACACGGAAAACTGTGTTGGACATTTAGGGGGTCACGTCTGGACCTGGTGTGGATCACAGATGCTATGTTTCACTCTTCAGAACTAGTTGTGTGGCTCGTGTTTGAAGATTCCAGAAGCTACAGTTTGATCGTGTGCACAGGAAGAAGCTGGATGTGGTGAATCTCCAGCCAGAGTCTGTCGTGCCGGGATAGAAGTTAGATAAACCAAAGGGGAGATTCACACCACCGATAGTCTTTTCCTCAACCCAGAATGTTCTAGGTCTCTCTCTCCATCATCAATACCTGCATCGCCAAGGAATGTGGACAGAAAGTTGCATGTGTATGGAAGGCTGCCTCCTCCCCTGGCTCTGTGGGCGACCCGGTAGATGGTACAGGGAATGACAGCAGGGTGAAGCCGGGGGTCTTCAGTGTCAGCTGAATCCAGGTTCTCATGAGATACTAGGACTCTTATTCCTTGTCCTGCCACTCACTAAGCTGGTCCAGGCAAAAAATTGTTCGTCGATTCCTAGTATGCGAATGGGGCTCCAAAGCCCCAGCCTTTTCTGAAAATGAGGACCCACAGTACAAGAGAAGGGCGATAGATGCGCACTTAGGGAGGTGCACAGAAGACAAAGCCCCCTGCTGGCCAGCAGGACAGGTGACTCTGAAGTTGAGCCCTTCCCTGTCTTTCCCCCTCACCCACATGGTGAGCTCCCTGCAGGGCCGGGCTCCTTATCTAAACCCATTCTCTAAAGGATATTTGCTGTTTGGCTCTCGGAAGACCCTTTACCGTTTTAAGCTTCTGTTTTCTCATTTCTGAGTCGAATCTGAGGAATTCCAAGATGCTTTGGACTCCAATGTTCATGCCCCTGTAGATGAATACTGAAAAGAAAAAGACTGAGGAAAATGGCAGAGAGTTCTTGCCCGTGTTTTTACCGAGGAGCACTTCAGAGGCTTTGTCGTTTCCAGAAAGACCTGGGATCCAATATGTTGTTGAGCAAACCATGGTCTAGGAGTGCAGAGTCTGGCCCAAAGTGACTCATCTCATATGGCTGGGTCACTGCCACCTTACTACTGTGGCCCTCATCTGTCCTGGCAAGACCACGGGGGAGAAATGGTGGTCGCCCAGTTAAAGTGGACTCCTTCGCTCCTCATGTGACAGCATCCTGGAGCCTGACTAGGATTCATCTAGAATCAGAGCTGTGGAAGGAACTAAGGAAACTGAGGGAATGTGAGTCGCTCTCTCTACCAAACACGCAGCAGGAGACACACTATTGAGGGCGGAAAGAAGTCACCCTGTTTTAGCCAGAGGGTAGAGTGGACACTGCCCATCCCTTCCCTCTTCCAGTAGAGCACACTGGTTTTCTGGGAAAATGTTCCCCTTTCTCTGTGTGTCCCTATAGTTCCCTTAAGGTTGACCTATTCATTAGCCTCAGTCAAAAGCCAATCACCCTAATCAGGAGGATTGGTTTGAAGATGATCAAAGATATTTCTGACAGAAGAAAACGTCTCTTCTGAGGTTATTCAGAAAAGAATCTTGTAGAGGAGGGCACCAGATAAGAAAGTCAAGAAACTGTGTCCCAGGGACTTATTTATGACCCTGGTTCCTGCCATTCCTGAGCCGTGCGTGAACAATAGATCCTTCACTCCCCTCCTGGTTGAAGATGGAGCAAGCAGGCAGGGAAAGGGTCTGTCTTTTGCAACTGCAAAGACAGAGGATCTGAGATGCCTAAACTACGTGAGTAATGACAATCAGGTTGGGAGTAACACTTCTCTGACCCGCTCTGAGGCACTCCACAAACAGTGTTCCCTTCTTTCCTAACAACGCACGAAAGATGTCATCATCAGCATCATGCAGTTGCAGTTGCTGAGGTTCTGTTACATTGAGTGCCTGGACCAAGTTCAAATTGCTTATTAGTAGTGGAAGCAGGGATTCAAGCCCAGTTCTGCCTACACCAAAAGCTATGGGCTTTCACTCCATCACATGATCTCTCCTGAAAGAAAAGCCTGGATACACATGAGGACAAAGGAAAACCTGAGACCACCGTATGTGTAGCTTTCCAAATCTCGAAGGATTCGGAGACATCAAGGACACAAACATCTGGGGAAGGGGCTATTGTTACAGGAAGGAAACAGCTAACAGAGGAGCAAGGAGCAGCCGCCTGGACAGGAGGAGCCAGCAGGAAGGCTGGTTTTGTGCCTAACTTGTTGTCGGGACTTTGGGGTGCAGCCGTGGAAATAAAATGCTACAAGGACGTGGCGAGTCCTGGCGACCTGAGGCTGTGGATTTGGCTGAGCTTCTGAGAGGGGGCTTGAAAGCAGAGGCCAGAGAGTCTCCAGGTCTCTGCCTCTTGTTCCCTCCTGTCTCTGCTTGGCTGTCTTACCCCTTTCCTTCCTCTGTGGACGGGCTTCCTGTCTGCAGTTTCTGGGGTAGACGTGACTGTCCTTCCTGATGGGCAAGTTACGTGGACACCCATACCTCCAGGGGCCGACTTCCCTACCAATTCCCGGGTTTTGCCAACTCCAGACTTCTCTGGAGAAGGTAAGGGGTTGGCGTGGTGGGTCAGCTGTACTCAGTCCTGGGTCCTTAGGGAAGGGGTGGGCAGGGAGCCACACCAGGCTATGGAAACAAATGCTTGTGGGGCAGGGCTCCTGATGTGCTACTTAGAGCCCCATCAGGTTTGGGAAACATGTCACCTCAGCTGGTGACAGCTCCCTATGGCACCACCTTGCTATGGCCATGCCTTCTATGAAGGGGAAGTTTCTTACCCCAGATGGGGCATCTCCAAGATCCTCTCTAATTCCTTGGGACTGGTCTAGGCCTGCTTTGGGCTTTGGAATAGCAGCTCAATTTCTCCCTCTCCTCCACTGTATATCCTGCCCCTCTGTCCTACAGAAACACTCTTGGATACTGTCCTGCCTGGAAATTTCTACCATCAGTTTCATGGAGAAACTGACTGACCCGTGGCAATTGGTTCCAAGAATTGTCTGAGATCAAAGATACTGAGTTGAGATTCTGGGAATGGATAAACACTGCTTGTCTGGCCATGAGGACTCCATTCCTGGTGGGAGGTGGAGCCCAGATGCCCCAGTTCTGTGTACCGGGACAGTTTGGTGGTGAGCTGGATGGTTACAAGCAGAAGGTATTCATTAGCTGGTGCAGTATAGCAGGCATTTGTAAACATGGGGTAAGGACTAAATATAAGGACAGTGGGTTGAAGTGGCTATTAGGAAGCTCAACTGAGACTCAGGAGAATGGAAATGAGAAGGCCAGAGTGATTAATTGGCAAGTATGAATTTAGCATGGAATTCAGGCACCCCCGGGTAGCACAGAGAGGCTTCCATCTCCTGCAGCAGGAGAGTAGAGAAGGCTGAGGACTTAATTGTCAGAATTCTTGACCTCCAGAGGAGGCCACACTCCCACTCAGGGGGTCAGCTATGCCAGGGCCAAGGCTTGGCTGGGAAACAGCTGGGTTAAATGCCACTGAATCTTGAGTCTCCAGACTCCCCTGGCCCCTGAGCCACTCTGCCTATTAAGAGTTGGCATTCCTCTGCTTGAACATAAAACAGCAGGGCCTTGACCCTGCAAGGGAACATGAGCACCCCTCAGGACCCCTGCTCCCTGGAGGCTTCTGTCTAAGCAGGGTCAGAAGAGCAAGCGATCTGCCCAAAGCAATTCGGTAGTGCTGCCAAGTTTCAGATCCAGGGATGTCTGCCTTCAAAGCTATTTGCATCCTGCTGTGTTTCCTATTTAACACAGATTTTTTTATAATTGATCTGTTGGCAAAGTGTCTAAATTAGCAGGCAGAGAAAAATCAGGCTTATAGACGGCAATTTCAGCACACAGCTGGAAACAGTTGGAATACTGTGTACAGAAGATGATGCTAGGTGTCATCTATCCATCCATCCACCCATCCATCCATCCATCCATCCATCCATTCTTTGACTTGTTCATTTAACAAACTTGTATCGAGCTCTTGCTCTGTCAGTCCTGGGCCAGGTGAGGTGTTGGGCAAGGAATACCACTTAGTCCTGGGGGACAAAATGACATGAAAACAAGTAAGTGAAATAAATTATTTTAGGGTGACAAGCAACAGTTACAGCTTCCACTTCAAACCCATGAGAGTACCTGAGCATCATTTCTAAAGACAAAGCACGTTAGTGCTACTGTGCTCCAGGGTCAGGCACATGCTAGCAGAAATGGCCGAGAATAGGCAGTACCGTGGATAATGCTGTCCTCTTCTTGGGGTGAGCTCAAATATGTGTGCAGGCCCAAGGACCCTGAGACTGAGGTGGCACCCCGTGTTTTGCTTGTGGAGTCAGGGGCAGATATGGCCACCTGACAACCCCTAGTCCAAGCAGCCCATGTTGACGTTTTCATTCTAACTTCCTCATTTGCAGGGATGTCCAGTGCCCACGAGGGTGAGACGCAGGACTCTGGGACTGAGACTTGAGCTATACGGTTGTACTGGGGATGTGACACATGGGGATGTCGTCAACATTTCTGTTTCCTTTTCAGACATTGACACCTGCCCATCTACTCAGCAGGCACATGCCAGAGCCTCTAGTGGTGGGAAGTACCTGCATCAAGGGCCAACACCCTGGATTTCAGGTTCTGCAAGATGAGGGAGAAGAGGATTATAGGTAGAGAAGGAAGATGGAGAGAGACATCTAAGAATCCACTGACAGATGAGTAGGGAAGGCACCGTCTTTCATTCAGAACCCTCGGCCCTGAGTTGCCCAGAGGTGTTGGGATCTAGCTTCCCGCCCGCCGCAGCTGATCTGTAGCTGCTCTGCCTGTGGCTTCCTCTAGCGGAAGCTGCTCACCACTGTCCAGGGCAGGTAGGAAATGGCAGAGATGTGGCAGCCCCTAGAGCAGTCCTCAGCCAGGGAGGGAGGCAGATGTGCAAGCAGTGCTCTGGCAGCCTCGTCCCTCTGGGACAGTGCCAAGATGCCTTCTGCACAATCACTGCCTGTGGCCTCCAGGTTCCATGCCTCCTGATGCTCCCCTGTGGGCTTAGATCCTCTCTGACCCACCTTCCCCAGTTACTGCTACTTCCTGGGTCAAGCCCCAGTCAGCCCCCTGGGCCCTGGGCACAGACCTGCTCAGGTGTGGGGAGGGGGGTGCTGGAATATACACCAGGCTCTGCCCACCTGGTGACCCCATCAGAGGTGCAAACTGGTGTGGTTCTCCTGAGAGGGCCCATGGCCTCTGTGATCTTTGCTGTCCCAGCACAGAGCAAGGAGTTACGACAGTGAGCTCGCGACTGGGTCTCCTCAGCAGGCCACGCTTTCCTGGAGGGCAGGAGCTGTGTTTTTCTTTAGACCTTTTCTACCAAGCAGGTAGAAGGTTGCCCTCTTTCCTCTCCAGCTTCAATTTAATGACTGGCTCAGTGTCTCCCTTGATATACCGGCCTGTGTTGGCCTGAGTCTTCCTGTGAGTCTTCTTGAGGCCCAGAGGTGGCCAGGCACCACCTCGGGATCCTGCTGCAGGAGGTTCTGATAGAATCCTCGTTACAGTCATGGCGTAGGAAGAGCACCCCTGCTTCTAACCAGCAGGCCTGTGTCAACTTCTGACATTTTATGAAGCTCTGATGTATCTCAGGTTTGGGTTTTTTGTTTTAATTTTTTATTTGCTTTTAATTAATTATACATGACAATAGAATGCATTTATGCACTTTGATATATCATACATAGATGGTATATAATTTCTCATTTTTTCTGAGTGTACATGTTGCAGAATCATACTGGTCATGCAGTCACATATACACATACAGTAATCATGTCTGCTTCATTCTACTCTCTTTCTTACTCCCACATCCCCTCCCCTCCCCTCCCATCACTTCCCTCTACCTAATCTAAGGTAATGCCATTCTTCCCTAGTGCCCCCCACCTTATTGTGAATTAGCATCTGCATATTAGAGAAAACATTTGGCCTTTGGTTTTGTGGGATTGACTTATTTCACTTAGCATGATATTCTCCAACTCCAACCATTTACTGGCAAATGCTATAATTTCACTCTTCTTTAAAGCTAAGTAATATCCCACTGAGTATATATACCACATTTTCTTTATCCATTCATCTATTGAAGGACACCTAGGTTGGTTCCATAGTCTAGCTATTGTGAATTGAGCTGCTATAAACATTGACGTGGCTGCATTACTATAGTGTGCTGATTTTAAGTCCTTTGAATATAAACCAAAGAGTGGGGTAGCTGGGTCAAATGGTGGTTCCATTCCAAGTTTTCTGAGAAATCTCCATACTGCTTTCCATAGTGGTTGCACCAATTTTCAGTCCCACCAGCAATGTATGAGTGTGCCTTTTCCCCCACATCCTCACCAACATTTATTGTTACCTGTATTCTTGATGATTGCCATTCTGACCGGAGTGAGGTGAAATCTTAGAGTATTTTGATTTGTATTTCTCTAATTGCTAGAGATGCTGAACACCTTTTCATATATTTGTTGATCAGTTATATTTCTTCTTCTGAGAAGTGTCTGTTCAGTTCGTTAGCTCATTTATTGATTGGGTTATTTAGTTTTTTGGTGTTAAGTTTTTTGAGTTCTTTATATATTCTAGCGATTATTGCTTTATCAGAGGTGCATGTGGTAAAGATTTTCTCCCAGTCTGTAGGCGCTCTCCTCATATTATCGATAGTTTCATTTGCTGAGAAGAAGGTTTTTAATTTGAATTTATCCCATTTATTGATTCTCAATTTATTTCTTATGCTTTAGGGGTCTTGTTAAGGAAGTCAGATCCTAGGCCCACGTGGTGAAGATTTGAGCCTATTTTTTCTTCTATTAGGCTCAGGTCTCTGTTCTAGTGCCTAAGTCTTTGATCTACTTTGAGTTCATTTTTGTGCAGGGTGAGAGATAGAGGTTTAATTTCATTTGCTACCTATGGATTTCCAGTTTTGCCTGCACCGTCTGTTGAATAGGCTGTCTCTTCTCCAGTGAGTAAATGGGCTGCAATTCCCAGTCTCTCCTGCCCTCCTCTATAAACGCTTCCTTTCAGAGAAAAAATAAAAATCACCTGTCAAGCAAATGAGAGGAAATAAGTGCGGATTTCAGAGACGAAGCCAATTTGAACAGCGCTGCGGCCCCAGACTCTGCAGTCTGCAGGGCCCTTGGGAGCATTTGTTGGAAACCGGTTTTCATGATGTGGGTGGGCCCCAGGCCCACTTGGGGAATCCGGTGGGAGCAGCAGCTTGTGCTCGGGGAAGGACCTTGCACACACCCAGTCAGTCCAGCTCAGGGATCCCTGATCTCCCCAGCCCCGGGAGCTGCGGGGAGGTAAGAACCTGGGGAAGACCTCTCAAGTCCATTGTAAATGGAGGCTCCAGGATGGCAGGGTCCTGCCCCATGTCACACGCGCCTGGGGTGAGGCTTGGACACAAAGTCAGGGGCTTGGTTCCTGTCCCCACATTCCTCCTTCTCAGGGAAATTCCAGGTAAGTTCATCACATCACTGTCCAGGTTCAGGGCCAATCATGTGCTAAATGTAGGGTTTTTGAGGTGTAATTTGTGCAGTTAAATGCAGCCACTTACAAAGTATGACTGCATGGTGTTTCAGTGTGTTGACAGAGGCATCTGCCATCACCAGATTCTAATTTTAGAACATTCCCGTCACCCTAAAACGAAATTTAAGTTCCATGAACAGGCACTCCCCATTCCCACCTCTTCCCTCGGTAAATAGCAGCTCACTTCCTGTCTCTGTGGGTCTTCCTTTTCTGAACACCTCAGTGCATGTTGTCACATAACCCACAGCGTGGCCCTGGGTGTGGCCCTCTCCCACTCAGCAGGATGTTTGCATGTTTGAGAGGCTCACCCCCTTGCTGTGGGGTGTTAGGGCACTTTCTGCCCTTCTAGTGCCGGGGTGTACCCCAGGCCAGCTGCTTCCCCCGTGTGTGTGTGTGTGTGTGTGTGTGTCTACCCATTGTCAAGGCCGAGGTGACCCACATGCAGAGACTCTGGGTTAACTGGGGAGGGCAGGGACAGGAAATGAGTGTCCTTCCTGTTCCAGAGGCAAAGCTGGCCCCAGCAGTCTATTCTTTTTCTCCTGATCAAGTCCTGAGCCCCTCGCCTCTTTAAACAAGAGGGAGTCTGGTTGGCCTGGCTGCAGGACACTGGGGTCTGCTCCCCTGCAGAGGTTGGTTTCTCTCAGGCTCGGCCCGTCTGCCCTGGAAAGCTAGGGCAGCCTTCCTCCCATTCCCGACTTGAGGACAGAGGCCCCTCAGTGCTCCGCTCTGTGAAGAACCTTCTGGGTTGAATGGAGAGGGAGGTCAGCTCTGCGAAACACCCGCCCAAACCCTGTCCCCGGGTGAGAAGCATGTGTGACATCCAGGCCCAGGTCCAGCTCCAACCTCAGCGGGGAGCAGGCCAACTGGAGCACCGAGGCAGCTTTTGGGGGGTGCTGAGCCTGGCGCTCACCCCAGCTGGGAGACCACCAAGCTCAGGGCCCTCTCCCACCGTCTTCAGATTCCCAAGGGCTCCTGCATGGGAGGGAGGATGTGGGCTCGTTCATGGGGGTCCACTAGGCCGGACAAGGACCACCGTGCCTGAGTTAGAGCTCGTGGGCAGCAGGAGGGGGCTGAGCAGGGGTGAAATTGGGCTCAGGTCTGGCCAGAGAACCAGGCCCAATAGGCAATGTAGGTTCCAGTTAGGAATTTAGGTATAATCCTGGTCACATCAACAGGGAAATCTCCACTGGACCTGGGGAGGAGGACTTGCTGTTGTGTTTCTGGCTGGCTTCTTCCCTGTGGACAAGAGGTGGGGGATGTGGAGATGCCAGGGCCCGGTTGGCCCTCTATGGAGGCTGCTCAGGAACTGGACCTGGGCGACTGTTCTTGGGATAAACTTCGAGTTTGATGCTGAGCAAGCTGAGGGCAGTGGGGGTTCGTTTCTTCCTCTCTCAGCATTTCCCGTTTCCCTAAGCTCTGGGCTTGTGGGTTAAGTCAGAAGGGTAGATCCCTGAGTCATTTTCGGTGTGCTTCTTCTACCCTCAGCATGTCCTCCTTAATATTACCCCGTTCTAGAGGCAGCTTAATGGTCCCCATGTTTGAGAGGGACAGTGAACTTGCCGTGCAATTGTCCTTTGAGATCTTTGATGAATGGCAACAATGTGCACATTACAAGTTTGATTCTGTTTGAATACGGGTGGACCTGCTGGGGTGCTTTCCAGGAGGCGATCTTCTCTTCTAGCTGCCGGTCCTCTGGCAACAGCCTGCTCTGTTCTTGGCTCTTCACCAGGTTAACTTTCCTCACGGTCCACCCTTGACCCTCTCTGCGCTGGCAACCCAGCGGCACAGATGAAAGGCTTACAGGATTTCTGGCACTCGAGGTTTCTCAGGAACTCTTCCCCAACCAAGTGTGTAAATCCCAGAAATAGCTCGACTTGTCTCTGATGGAGTGCTCTCAAGGATGGTCCCCCTGCACTAGCCCCAGATGGTTTCTTCTGCTCAAGAATCCCAGGAAACTCCTGCTTGCCCTGTACACGGCAGCGTGGTCCTGGGTTGAGTCTACGTTGCTTAACATCAGCCGATTATTTAATTCCTCTGTGTTTTGGTCTTGCCCCTGGTGAGACGCACAACACTGACCACACTATGTGGAGGTGTCCCTGGGATGCTGAGCACGGGGCAGGGGCTCCTGAAGCTGTCATTACAGTTATGAGTGAACAATCATACACTGACAGACATTAAAGGTAGCTCATTCCAGACTATTCCACACTTTCTTCCTAGAAAGACAAGAAAGCTCAACAGAGAACAAAACTAAAGAAGCCTACAGTCCCTAAACTCTTTCATTTAGGATTCCGAAGGGACTCAGGCTTGGCCAGAGATTTGGGGAAGTTGGGGGAAAGTGGAGGTGGCAGTCCTGTGCCAGCGAAGGGACCTCTCTTGGCGTGGTGTCTGGCCTCCTGGTGCGGTCCTGGTGCGGTTTCTAGCATCTGGTTCCCATCTCAGGAGACAAGCGCAGCCCCAGGGGGAGGGTGCATGCGGGAGGGAGGTTCTCTCCTGGGTCTGAGGAGTCGGGGCCGAGCTTCTCTGCTCTCACATGGTTTTCCCAACGTGGAGAATCCAGGTCAGACCTCCAGCCCTCTCTATGTCTGAGCCAAGTCTTCAACACACTCTTTGCTGCCTCAGTTGGCTGGACTTCCTTTTATTTTCCAATCTGCAGCCTAGAACCTGGAGCAGTACATTCGGCTATAACAGCTCCTCTGCTTACAACTGAGACCTGAAACGCTGCTTGGAGAGGCGCAGGATGGGCCTGAGTGTAGACAGCCAGCAACGATGGGATCTCTACAGCTCATTAATCTGGACACTTTATTTTACAGACAGGGAAACTGAGAGCCAGTTTGGGGACAATAACTCCCCAGAAGCTCACAGCTTGATGTCTGCTATGTATGGAAGGTTGCTCCCACTGGCCAGGCTGTGTGTCAGCACCAATTTGTCATCTCAGGTCCTGCCTTCAGGAGTCCAGAGGGACAGACCTCACCATCCTTTACAGGAGGGACATGAGGCTCAGAGAGCCAAACCAATACTGTAGGGCAAGGCTGGACCTTGGTGTAGACCTTACACCACAGCCCGGGCTTTTAATCTAGACCCTTGGCTGCCTCTTATGACACGGTTTCTCACATCGCCCTTCCTAAGCCTGAGTCATCAGTATTCAGGTGATGAGGAAAGAGGAAGGAAATCTAAAATAGAAATGGCACCACTTGTGCATCTAGAGAAGTTCCTGGGGAGCTGAATGAAGGCAGTTTCACAAGGGTTGATTCTCTGGGAGAAGGTGAAGCCTGCACTATCGAAGCAGACACAGGTTTGTGCACGAGCAGAGGGAATGCCGCCTCCACAGAACAAAGAGCATCTTCCAAGCGTTAGAGAAAACTGCGCCACCCCTGCCCACCCTCCCCCATCTCAGGGGTGAAGTGCTCGTAGGGAGAGCAATTGCTGATGATCTGAGTCTGACCTGAGAGCTGGATTGGACCACCTCTACTAGTACCCACACAGGGGCTTCCCACTCCAGTTTGGGTGAGATATTTTAATCTCTGACTCCACCCCAGCTCTGTGGTTGGCATGGTGTGCACCCTGAACTCATGGGAAAGGCACAGGAGTGCAGAATGCCATCATGTTTGGAGAACCCCAAGTGGTCCACGAGGCTGGGACTTGGTGTGTTGTAGAAGGGGTGGCCACAAGGTAGAGAAGCGAGGAGACACAGATCCTACAGCACCTGTGTAGGTTTAAGTCACCAGCCACTCCATTCCTGCTACCCAATGGCATCCCAGATACAACGACTCCACTTGGAGGGCTGGTGTCAGGTCGCTGCCTTGCTTGTGGTCTCCCCACCTCCTCCCCTCTCCCATCCACTCTTGGTGCCTTTTCTCTTTAAATCTACCCACCATGGTGATCAGCCCTTTCCTCAGGTCCAAATGTCAAAGGCAGACGAACGCTGTACACCTCCACCCCACTGTCCCAGGATGCCCCACAAACACAACCCCTGCTCTAGCCGCAGTTCATTCTGGTTGCTTTCATACCATCAAGACGTCTGGCCTCTGAGCGCCCAGAGAGCGGGGAGTCACAGCCCCGTTAGTGGATGGGAGAGGCTGAGAGAGTCCACACTGCGTACAGGGCTGCTCAAAGTCACAGCAGGGAGACCTTGACAGTGTGACTCCAGGCTGGTGCTCCTCCAGGGTGGGGAGGTGATTCGATCTTCCCCCCCTTGGCCTTGCCCCACGTCCCCTGAAAGCCCTGGCAGTGTGTCTTGCTGAACAGGGTCCCACAGACAGGGCCAAATCTTGTCTTAGGCTTGCCCTCGTCCACTGGCTCTGGGCCCTCTCATGTTGCTGGAGAGCTCTAGAGCACAACCCCAAGGACCTGAGGTGGCTGTTCCCAGGGGACAGTGGAGTAAATTCAGTTGCTCATAGGTGGAGTCCACGCCAGGAGGCTTGCTAGAGCACGCTCAGTCTCCCCTGTGAACTGCCGAGCTGGACCACAGTCTGCTTTAGCTCTGGACACCTGTGGGTCCACAGTCTGAGCAGTGGAGGGCCGGTTCCTGCTTCCCTGGGCTTCAGGTCATGCTTGGGGGACCAGGCCAACATGGAGTTAGTTGGGTGTTGTCTCGTGGGAAAGGCAGAGGGGAGGCTGGAGCTTGCATAGATGACATGTGGGAAGGATTCTGAGGCTGGCCTTGGCTTGGGGGAAAGAGCTCTGTGACCATGCAGCGGTGGCTGCCAGGAGTGCAGGACTAGGAAGTGGCCTCAAGCGGGCCAGGGGGCCCCGGCTGCAGCCAGCCGTGGTGGCATCAGCTCATCGGCTGCAGAGGGACGAATGGCTTTGTCTCCCACTGGCCCTGGCCCTGATCTTCCAGGAGTGAGCCCAAGTCTCCTTTTGGCTGTAGCCATTCTTCGTGGATGGCTCTCGTGATTCGCATTTTATACTCGAATGACCAGAGCTCAGTGAGGCTGAGCCGCTTGCCCAAGGCCACAGAGCCAGCATCTGATATGTCCAAGATTTAAGCCCAGATTTGCCGGATCCCAATCTGTTTTCTTTCCATCTATCAGTACACTCTGTGCCTTGTGTCTCCTCTTCAGCAGGAGCTGAGTAAAATTTTACAATTATGCATGTATTTAAAAAAAAACAACCCAAGATCAGCAATTAATTAATTTGAAATTATCTCTAAAAAGGATTTCTCAACTAAAGAACAGAAGTCCTGATTTGAAAATCTAAAGTCCTAGAGCAGTCCAGGGGCACTCATAAGTCTTTGAATGCTTTGTTCCTGGACTTGGAACAACTCTCAAGAGCTGCTTTGATGCCTGAAAAGGTGACCTCAGGCCTTTCCTGAGATTAGCCGAAAGCAGATAAAGATAAAGTGTTTTCATTAAGGCAATTAGAGCTAGCCAGGGAAGCTGTTCTAGGGGTCACTGCCTGTGGGCTACGGTAGCTGTAAGCCCAAGGTGCTGGACAGCCACAGAACCTTAGGGTGGAGGGGAGCTAATTCTATGCCTTGATTGTAAACACAGAGACCCTGCACTGCACCAAGCAGAGATTTCATCATTCACAGGTCTATTTTGAGGTCGCATGTAAATTCACTTTTTTATTTCTTTCCAATGTCTAGTTATTCTATGGCATATTCTAGGACTCAATGAAAAGCAAGTAGAGATGAGGAAGGTGACAAACAGTGCCCAAGGGCTCATAGTCCTGACTCTGTGCTCTTAAATTAGGTACCTCTTTAGGATGTCTCATGAGAGTGTGTGTCTTGAGATACAGTCTGTGACAGGCGATGGCATCACGGTGGATCACGGATCACATGCATGATGTGCTGACATGACTGGCCTTTGTCCTCTGCATTATGGGGACCCTTCCCACAGTTTTCCGCAGGAGATTGGCATCATCAGAGTTTCCTTGTGTGTAGACCACTTTAGCAGGGTGTGGTGTGTGGACAGAAGGAGCGGCCTGTGGGCAGCCAGGCGGATGGGGAAAGGCAGGTGGAGATGTGTCTGCTTCTCCCTTCAGCTCTCCGCAAAACAGGCCTGACTTGTCCACTCACTCTGCTCCCAGGGCTAAGGACGTCTCCCCGAGTGGGCACAGCCAAAAGACTCATAAAGTGGTTGGAGGATGGAGTTTTAGTGACCCAGCAAAGGAGCCAAGTCCCAACCAAAGCCTTGGGGGAGGACACTGAGAAAGGGGGACATTCCAGAAACAGGGGGTGGAAGGCAAGGCCTTGGTTATTGGTAGAAGCAGGATTTGAGAGCAAAGAGAAGAACGAGATGCCCCCAGAATCCCAGACTGGGGACTAGGGCCTCTTTCTCTCAGGGAGAAAATGGGCCAGGGTGAGGTTCAGATGCCGCCCCTCGGGGAGGTCCTAGCTCTGGTCCACTAGCTGCCACTGTCCTCTCAGCTGTGGCCTCCACACACACGGTTCCCTCTAGACCAGAAGCTCTTCCTCGCCTTTAGCAGTTACCCCTTCCTTAGCCTTGACCTGGCTCTACCTCACTTCCCTGGAAGCCCTTCCTGTAGCCGGCTAGGAAAGTCCAGCTCCCCGGGGTCAGGTGCCAACAGACTGGCTCCTCCCCTCTGGCCATGGGTGCCACAAGTGCAGTTAGTGGATAGTGTTGCGTCTCCCTCTAGGCGTCATCTCTAGGAGGCCAAGATGTGTCCCTGGCCACCCGTGTCTCAGTAACAGGCATCACGCCTGACACATGAGAGCCATTCAGTAAACATTTATTGAGTAAATAATTAAATGGGTGAATAAATGCCTGCACATATAGACAGACGCCCGAGCAGAAGCTGCAGAGGGACATCCCCTAACACACAGTGTCACTTAGGCCCCACCTAGCCTCCCGGGTGCCATCAAGGGGCAGGGACAGGGCTCTGAGTCCTCAGCTTGAGTCTAGGTTCCTGTCACATAGTTGGTGTCTAGAAAGTGCTTGGTCCCTGGTTGCTGGCTTTTCTTACCAGCTTACTTTAAAGACATTAGGCAAGAAATGCATTTGAGGGGACTTCAACTTTCTTATTTATTAAAATGAGAATAAGGACATCAATCTCAGTCATTTTTTTTTTTAAATGGGAATTTGGTGAGACAACTTGTGTCAACACAAGGCACACAGTAGACACTCCATAAATGCTTCTGAAAAGCAACTGGGATAATCATGAAATGAAAATCTGCAAAGTTTGCAGAGGACAATTAATAAGAAATGAGTGTAGCCCAAGGAAACCCCAGCCCTTCTATAGACAAAAGAACACACACACACACACACACACACACGAGTCCCCAAGCACCCAAAACCTAACCCTCCCTCTATATTTTTGCTTCCTGCAACTGGTCACACTCTTTTTTTTTAAATATACCTTTATCTTATTTATGTGGTGCTGAGGATGGAACCCAGGGCCTCACACATGCGAGATGAGCGCCCTACCGCTGAGCCCCAGCCCCAGCCCCCTGGTCACAGTCTTGTAAAGAGTCTGGTTTTCTTGCTGTGAACAGACCCCAACTGCTCCCACTGTGACTGGAGCTTGTAAATCATGTGGAGCCCAGCCCTCACTGGAGACCCCAGCAGGTGGCCTCTCCTCCTACTCTGTCCACCTCTGTCTTCTCAGCTCTTGGCCCAGGGCTTAGCATTTGGTAGATTCTCTGTGAAAGGATAAAGGAAAAGAAGGAAAGAAAGGAGGGGTGAGGAGGGAAAGAGAGAGGGGTAGGTGTAGGGCCTTCAGGTTTTGCTTCCTTTCCAGGCATGAGTGCCACCAGCCTGAGTTTAAAGGCAGAGGGTCAAACCTGGGGAGGCTGTGGGTGGGCAGCTCATTGCTGGTCCTGCCTGGCACATTTTATTCATGATGATACCTTGTGGGGCTCCCAGATGTTGGCTTGGGCTCGTGAGTCCAGGTCACCTTCTGTGCAGGGATACTGCCCCTGCGGCTGCTGAATCCCCTGGGCGTCCTGGCCACCTCCTGCCATTACACGACTCTGTCCCAGGACGCGAGGACTCAGAGGTCCTCTAACAAGCGGTGAGGCAGCAGAACCTCCTCTCGCACCTACACAGCACCCTAGAGTCCAAATTCTTTCTGCAGACCACAGCCCTCTCCTGAGCCACCCGTTGGACCTGGACTTCTCCCTCCTCCTGCACCAGTCAGCTTCTCAGGTGGATCAGGGGGTCACTTTAGAGGATCCCAAACGGTGTTTGTAGGACTTCGTGGATTCAATTCCCCAGCTGTACCCCTTACTGGCTGTGTGACTTTAGTAAATCACTGAACTTCTCTTAGCCTCAAGTTTTTTCAACTGCAAAATGGGAAAGATGGACTTACTCCTTCATAATTGTTTGCAAGGTGGTAAAAGCCTGTGCTTACAAGAGCTCCAGCCTCAGAGAAGGTGACACTGCATTAATAAGTCTTTTCCCACCTCCACTCCGCCGTGGCAGTGCTTTGGAAATGTACAAACTGTCGCTATCTTTCCTTGAATTCCTCTCAGGTTTTGCACAGAGTAGGCAGGAGGTCTTCACCCTCAGGGTGCATCAGCATCTTGGGGCACATGTAATGTATAAATGCAGGTTCTCTTGCACACTTTTTAAGACATTAAAGCCTCAGTGGCTGGAGTCTGCATTTTACAGCTGGATCTCAGGGGTTGGCAGAAGTCTTGCTGCAGTGAGACTTGTGGTCTCCCTGGAGTTCCAGTTCCCTAGTTGGCTGGCTTGCAGCTTTGTGGTGTGGACAGAAAAGAATGAAGGGGGGTTTCTTAAAGGAGGAGGAGACAGAAGGGAGGTGCTGGGCATAGTCGGCTCTCTCTCTATGGCAAATGTTGACAAAGCTTCTGTCTCTCGTGGCCCATAAAACGACTATTGTGCTTGAATTGCAGTGCTTAAGGCGAGTTCCAGGCCACTGGCTCGGGCAGCTGTAATCCCGGTGCTGATAATGCAAGGCTGGCTGGTGCAGGCCACCCTGGCAGCTGGAAGCTCCCGCTGGGGTGGCCTCATTCCAAATGCCAGTGGTTGGTTCCTGGAGCCTGGGGAGGAGAGCTTCCCGGGGTTCCAGGGAACCTGATTCTGGAGAACTGTCTGGATCTCCTGATCAAAACCGGGCAGTTGTGCTGAGTCCCCTGCTGAGTGGGTGAGTGGCCTTCCTCTCCCCACTCCGAGGACAGTTTCCAGGGTGGGAGGGAGTGGCCCAGTGGGCACTGGGGAGGGAGGTGAGCAAGCACAGATCCCAGAGTTCCTAACCAGGGTCCAGACACCTTCTTTTGGCTATTTTGTTGTTTGGGGGACATCGAAGCGATTACCACCAAGTCAAGCCTGTGATTTAGTTCTTTGCCCCTTGAAGCTTTGTTTACAAAAAGTTTCCAGAGAAAGAGACTGAAGGAAGAGTTTGGGAGTCAGAGAGCAAAACTGTGCGTTCAGATCCAACACTTCATACTCCAAACCTCCTGCCCCTCGTGCAGACAGGGCAGCGGCCTGGCAGCGTCCAGGACTTGTAGTTCTCCCCGGGCCCCTCCTAAGTGGGAGCACACACAGGGCTGCTTTATCTCTTTCATCATATGATGAACATTCCCAGGCTCTAGGGATGAAAGCTAAACATATATGCATATCCACATGCATTCACCCAGGTGCCTGTGCACATACACAGAGATGCACATTGTACATTCCCATCATCATTCATCATACACATAGAAAACGCTTCAGTGTACATTGTGTATCACCTCCTTAAACTTACGTGTGCACACATCTATACACGTATACACACCTACACTGCATATCTGTATTGTCTACATACTTGTTCCCATCTGTCCCTCTGAGCCCTGTGTGGCTGTGAGTGACAGGTGTGCCCAGACACGGTCAGCAGTCAGCATGAGCTCCCCACCCCCTCACCGTGTTCCCAGCCCTCACTATAGAGCCTGCAAGGCAGATCCTCACCAGCACTGGCCTGCTGGCCTCCAGCCTCTGCCCATTGAGCCTGCATGTCCTGCTTTGCCTGCTGCCACTCACCCAGCCACACTGTTGGTGGGACAAGTGCCTGTACAGTTGCTCCTGCCAGTGGGGAGGCCCAGAACTGGTGAGGCTCTGAGCCATCAGCAGAACAAATTCAGGCCCGTTCTCGCGAAATTCATAGAGGGAGAGCCAGCCTAGTCCTAGTCTGTATGCACCTGTCTGTCCCACCTCAGGCCTACGGCCACTCCTAGGTCAAGCCTTCTATAGCCTCTGCCCACAGTGGGTCCTAATGCATGCTGCATCTGCCCTCATGTCCCCAAATACATGCAAGACACAGGTCTCCACACAGGAGCTCTGTGTTCAGCTCTGCATTTGATATCTGATTCCACCAAAATCCAGTATGGAAATAACCTTTTGCAGATGAAAAGGAAGATCAGAAACCAAGAATGGAAGGTGCCTGGTGAGTCGGAGGCAGGGGACAAGGGCTGCCATCCACCCTTGAGGAATGAGAGAGGTGGAAGAGCTCTCCTGCTGTACCCCAGCTGAGCAGAGGGCTCTGGGGTCCCCTCCAATGGTCTGTCTGGCTCAGAGTCTACAGTCTTTTCTCCGAGTTGCCTCTTGATGTGCTGGCAGGGCTGGGGCCACATGGCTCCTGTGATTCCTGGCCAGCGTGCCCTGTATGGTGCCTTGTCTTCTGAGTCCAAACCAGAGCCTGCAGCGTCCAGGAGCCGCCAAAGGGGTTTGTGTTGGAGGCCAGGATGCCACAAGAGTGAGGGCACTGATGCCAGCCAATGGACAGGATGGAGCTGGTCACCTGGACAGCACTCCCCTCCTTGGGGTAGGGCTTCTCAGCCCTGACCTGTCCACAGCTGGGGTGAAGACACGGGGTCTCTAGATCTGCAGAAGACATGAGGAGCCACACACTGGGGATTAGATATCAGATTCCCAAGAGTCAGCAGCTAATGTGAAGAGAGGGTGTGTGTGTGTGTGTGTGTGTGTGTGTGTGCGCGCGCCTGCAAACTATACTAACTCCATAAAATGCAGATGTTTGCAGAATCATGCTGGAAAGCTACCACTTTGCTTTCTCTGCTGTTAACTATTTTAAAATTTGATGAGAGCATTTTGTTGTGGTAATTAACAGAGGTCATTTGTGTGTGTCTGTTTTGTAGATGAAGTTTACAAACCTGTCTCTGCTACCCCAGGACTCCTATGACGGCTCTGGGTCTCCATCAGGGAAGCCAAGGCTGAGGCAGCTGAGAAGCATGAGCACTGGGCTCAGTGGGGACAGGGGTCTGGCTGTGGCTAAAGCCCTCTGGCTGCACCTTGCCTCTTAAGTGAGCCCCTGGGCGAAGCAACACAGGATGGCATTGGGCTTGTGCCACAGTCGGAAGGAAAACTGTGTCTGTCACGAGCCTAGGGCAGTACCTGGACAAGGGGGTTCCATAAAGGGTAGCCACAGGACCAGTTGCATGATTTGTGGGTCCCAGGGCAAAAGGAGAATATGAGTTCAAAATGAGTTTCAATGCAGGGACAATACTAAACAGAGCCTTGAGGCCTTCAAAGCGCAGGGTCCTGTGTCACTACACAAGCTGTACACCTTGGGCAGGTGTCACTAGCAAGCACAGCCAACTTCACTGAACAATTTACTGTATGCTGGGCAGTACCTGAAGTGATTCTCAAGTTTTTATATTCTGTTCACTATAGCCTTATAAAGTAATGTATCTACAATTCCATTTTATAGGTAAGGAAAATGAGGTTCAAAGAGGTTAAGTCACTGTTCAACATCACAGCTGGAGAGTGGCAGAGCCAGATTCAACCAGGCAGCCTGACCCCAAAGCCCACATTAACAGCCACCAGGATAGCTCTGCTTCTGTGGTTGGCATTATCATCATCATTGTCCTTTTCTGAACTTGAACTAGATGTTTTTCTGGTCTGAAGGGTAGAATATCTCATGACCCCTGAGACCGGGCACAGAGACTAGTTCCAGGAGTTCTATTCTCAAAGCCAGAGCAGCTCTGGCACAGGGGGCAGGAGAAGCCTTTCCAGGTATGCGGCCTGTGCAGGTGGTGGTGATGGGGGATGGTGCTGGGACCCAGAGATCAGGGGAAGAGTTCAAATGAGGCCACTGCCATTGTCCAAGCTGAGAGAGGCCTCAGACAGAGGCACAGGGCTTTATTCTTTGATGCAAACTACAGATCAGGGCTAATCAACTGCAGGTGAGCACTCACGTTACATGGCTCACGGCTGACACAGCACTTTCAGGCAGGGCTGGATGACAGGTCCTGTCTTCCCACTGTCCTGCGGTTTCCAGCCAGCAGGGCCACCCTGCAGATGTGAGGCTGCCCCACACTCTCTCAAGACCAATCAGGTGCCTGCCTCCAACTAGGGAGAGTGCTTTTCTTGGTGCTTCTCTTCATGGCTCAGACGTGACCAGTGGCTGTGTGGTCTGATCTTTCTCCAATAACCTCACGAATTCAAGATTTTAAGCTGCAAGTGAAAGTGGAAATGTTGGAAACAAAGAAAACCATCCACTCCACTTTTAGTGGCTGGATTCCCTCAGAGCCCTGGTTTAATTTCTTGCTCATGAAATAAAATGACAGGGACAATGACGGTGATGATGATCATGTCAGCTGACACATAGTGAACCCCATGGCGTCCCTGGCACTTGCAAAGGTTTCTCATGCACACATGCTCCTTGACACAGGTGTGAGTCTGCCAGCCAAGCCATTTGTGGTCCTTTCAGGTCACAGGATGATGTCACAGCTCAGGCGATTTACATGCAATTAACCCCCTTGATTGACCGGTGACGGTTGGGTAATACGCCCGTGGCGTCAATGAGAGGAACTTTTTCAGTTCTCTGCTCAAGTTGAGCTCCTCATTCTGAGAGCAGTGGAGAGTGGCAGGAAGAGCAGAGGAGCTGACCAGCTGCTGGCTCGTGACCCTGGCCACACATCTGCTGCCCCAGCTGCTATGGAGGTCCAGCCGCACAGGGTCCTCCTCTGCCCTCCTTTGTTTAGGTGCTCTGTGCTCTGTCCCTTCCAGACTTTCACGACCACCTTTCTCTTCTCTTTGCCTGTGTGAATGTCCCTTCACCCTTCCCACCCTCAACGTGGTGGTGTCACCCTCTCTGGGAAGCCCCTGGGCTGGGGTCCTCTGTCACACAGGTGGAAGCCGAGGTGGGACATTGGTTTTGAATCTGATGTGGCAATGCTTCGGCTGCTCCTGGTGGGGACAGGGTGTGCCTCTCTGGTCCTGTTATTGTTTACCACTGCTGCGTTCCTACCACTGAACATGACACGGGTTCAGTAAACGCTTGTTGAAGAAGTGAACGAGCAGGCGGGTGTGTTAGGGCACAGGTGTGTGTGGGTTCTGTGGAGGATTCCTCTGAGCTGGTCCCTTACCCATACCTGGGCTAAGGGAGGGACTCTGGGAGTAGGAATCAGCATGTCACATGCCTTGAGGGTGGAGGCAGCACACCCAGCCTTGCACGGACTGGATTTGAGCTGGGAAAGGGAGAAAGCAGAGCTCTGGTGCTAGACCTCCCCAGAGGACCCTGGGCAGGTCTGGGCACAAGGCTCAGGCCTCCCACTGACCCAGTGTTTCCCCCTGCTCAGGAAGCTCTGGGCCCCCGACTCCAGACTGGGGGTTGGGATCACTCTCTGTGAGCTCCAGATGGTGAACATTTTAGACTTTGCTGGCCTTGTGGTCTGTGTGGCAACTGTTCAACTCTACCACACACAATGTGTAAGCAAGTGAGCCGGCTGTGTTCCAACAAAACTCTATGAACATTGAGATCTGAATTTCACATCATCTTCATGTTTCACACAATAGTTTTCTTTTTTAGGTTCATTCCCAGTCATTTAGGTTGTAAAAACCATTCTTAGCTCACGGGTTGAACAGCCCAGATGGACGGCTGGACGTGGCCCGCAGGCCATGACTTGCCAAGCTCTGGTCAATACCTTTGCTGTCCACCCTGGGTACGGCCTCTGCCTTGGCATGGGGTGCTTCTGCAGAGCTGGGTCTAGGTTCTGATCTGCTGATCATTTCTTGTGTGACCTGGGGAGTGTTTTCACTTGAACTTCCCCAGAAAAAGTGTGCAACACTATGGGAATCCAGCCTTTCCCTTACACACTACCCCAGAGCAAAATGAGCGTTTCACATCCCCGTGAAGGGTGTGAGGTGGAGGGGGGACGTGGGTAGGGTTATCACATGTAGCACATGGGTGACCATCACAAGTTCCCAGACGAAAACAAAGGAACCATCCAACCTATTTCTTCTCTTATAACCTTATTCTCATAAATGATCCCAGCGTGTACCCCACTGGGAGTCCGTGTGCTGGGCTCCACGTGTCTCTGTCTCCCACACACAAATCGATCATGGCGATCTGTGCATCCCTCCTAGAAGGACCGGGAATCCTGCAGCCTTCCTTACATTTGTACCCCACTTGCTCCTCAGCACATTAAGGTGCCTCACCTGGGCCAAACTTGACCTCAAATTTTTGTCCGTCTCCTTGTCCAAACTCATATCCCGATTTTCCGGTCATCCTATTTTTGTTTGTTTTTATGATGCTTTCCCAAAAGGAGAATCTGATCATGTTACTCTCACCTTGTAGAAATTCTTTAGTGGCTTGGTATAATGATAAAATTGTGCAGGTGGATGGTGATGACGGTTGTCCCAAAATGCAAGCGTACCTAGAGGCACTGAATCATGGACTCAAATAAGAAATTTCATGTCTTTCTGATTTTATTATGATAAAAAATTATGTAATAGTCCCTGCTGATCACAAAACATCTTTGAAAGATGACATGGACCTCCCAGGGCCTTACAAAACCTTTACTGTGAACACACTGAGCTCACCTTCCCGTTTGCACCTCTTTGTCTCCCCACAATCCACTCCGTCTGCCTGATTCTATTCTATTCCCTCTTTGTCTCGCTTCCTGAAATCTACTCCAACTTCAAGACCCAGATCAGGAGGAGCCCTGCCATCTCCTCCACCAGCCATTTGTCACTGACCTTGCTTCTTTCTCACCAGAGAACTAAGTGGTTTAATTGTAGTAAGTTCTAGAAGAGGACAATGGACACGTACAAGTTGTCCACCAGATGACCGCCCAAGAGAGCCACATAAAGGAACACTGTGTGTCCACTACAGGGTCCAGGCACAAGCTGACCATGTCCCCGAGCTCTCTGCCTGTCTCCTGGACATCTTTGTGTCCCTCTCCCTTCAGAACTGACTCCTGCTGTGAATTTTGCTTTCTCGGTCTTTTTTTCTTCTTTACGGTTTAACCCGGCTCCTGTGCGGCCCTGAACAATGAACCACGTGCCTGCGCGTGCTTCTGCCCTGGTGTGAGCAGAATCACACTGCAAGCTCTCTGTGGCCTGTTTAGGTCCCCTCAAAGTGACATTCAGGAGACCCATCCACGCTGTCTGTGTTGGTGTGATTCTCTCGTCTTCGCTGCTATCTACGGTCCCGTTGGATAGCACGTTTGCCGGTGGTGGGAATTTTGATTAATTCCAAATTTTCTTTTAAAAATCATGCTGACATGGCCATCTCTTTACAGGTCTTGGGGCAAACACAGATTCTTCAGGGGGTATCCTCACAAGTAGAAGTGCTGTCACAGACTTGAGCATTTCTGATTCTATTTAGCAGAGTCAATGGGGGTCTGCCCGGATACGAGCACACTCCTACTGCATCCTGGCTCAGGAGGGGTTCTCCACTTCTGTGAATCATCTGAACCTCAGACTTTAATTTTTAATCTGCTGGATGTAAATCACACCTCACTGCGGTCTTCCCTTATTGGGTTGAGATGGGTTCTCGCTGCGCTGTCCAGCTGGTCCTTCTCCTGAGCTCAGGAGATCCCCCTGCCTTGGCTGCAGAGCTGGGAGGACAGGTGCACACCCCCACGCCCGGTTTGCAGCTTTACTTTGCATTTCCTTATGGATAAAAAGGAAATTTGGATTGTACAGAGGGGAGGGAGGGGAGTGGAGGGGCGTGGGGATGGCAATGAGTGGGACGTTGTCACCCTATATGCCTGTATGATGTTTATGCTACCCGTGAGACTCCAAGGCATGTCCAGCCAGAGGGAGGAGAAGGTGTGCTTCACTTGTGTACAATGTGTCAAAACGCCTTCTACTGTCAGGTATAACTAATTAGAACAAACTGAAAAATAAAGTGTAAATAAAGAAAAAAAAAAAAGAAAGAGCTTCTTGGCATATTGATTGGTAATTTTCTCTTCTATTAAGTAAAATATGTTTTTCTTATTCTTCTATTGAATTTTGGTTTTATTCTTACTGATTTGTAGTTCTTCATACATTTTGGAAATTACCTGTCCATTTTAAGTTACAAATAGTTCCCTCTAGCTTTGACTTATCTGTACACCCCCTGAAGTTTCTTTTGATACATTGAAGCTCTTAAAATTTCATGTGGACAATTTTGTCTATTTTTTCCTTTATCGTATGTGCTTTTGGGGTCTTTAATCAATCCATTCCTAGCCTGAGGCCATTAAGCTCTCTCTGTGTCATCTTCTAAAGGTTCTACAGTTTTACCTCTAACCTCCAGGTCTCCACGCCTCTGGGGCTTGGCTTTTGTGTCTAACGTGGTGACGGGCCCAGCTAAGACCACCCTGATGGGATAGTGACCCAGCGTCACGTGCTGAGTGATCCGTTCCCCTCTGTCTGTGCAGGTCGTGTTGATGGGGCTCCGTCCCTGGACTTCCTGTCCACCTGGCATCTGTCCCTGTGCCCATAGGGCACTGTCTTCATGCCTGCCGCTGGTGACAGGTCCCGGTAAGGACCTGGCAGGTTAGATGGCCGTCCTTCCTCTGAGATATCTGGGCTCACTTCTCTGCCTTTTCACCAATGTTTTATAATCAGCTTGTTAAATTCCACCAAAAATGTCATGATTTGAATCATCTCATCCTTAACCATTGCCCTCCATGCATTTTAGATGACCTGAGTTTGTGGACACTTACGTGCTCACGTGTCTCACCCTTGAGACTTTTCACTGTACCTAACAGAAACCAAGCCTCCTGAAGGGACGGATGGACCATCCCTGTGCTCCATTCAGCTGAGGGTCAGGCTTACACAAATCCCCGATCTCCAGTGCAATTAAACCAAGAGAGAAGGAGGAGAAGGGAAGGCATACCTGGGGTGGCCAAGAGTGATGGCCAGGGAGGAAGGGACGGAGGCCATTTGGAGCCTCGTGAAATGTCAAGTGTCCCAAGGGTTTTCATAGCAGGATACGATTCACACCGTCACTCATCTCCTCGCACACATGGCCTGGGGAGAGCAGGGGATGAGCGCTGTCCAGAGCCGGCCTCACTGAGTTGGAGCCAAGATAGTCCACAGATGCAGGTGCCTCTGAGGAGGCTCAGGACAGGACCATGTTGTGGCTTTACATGCACAAAGGAGAGTGACTGCTTTCAGGAAGGGGTGCTTGCTTCACCTGGGACAGCTTGGGAGAAACTGCTAGGAGCGTGCACATGCGCACACACACACACACACACACACACACACACTCTTTAATAAGACCAGGGGAGAACTTCCTTTTTCTTTTCCCTTGTTTAAACTCACTCAGGGTAATTTGAGAAACAAACATAACCTTGCAAGCCAAGGCCTTCAGGGAGTAGCAACAGGGAAAGGAATTGAAGCCCAGGAACACAGCGTCCAGCTTGGGCTGCAGGCCTAGAGCTCAATGCAAAACCAGGCTCTCAAGTCCTGCTTGTCAGACGGCAGGTGGAGGCTCACCTCTGGGGGAGGCAGAGTTCTCCTCCCCAGTGGGAGACAGACATAACCAGGCTCATCTCCTGGGGAGGCGTGTGCCTGGTGTGCTGAGCTCTCGGCAATTCCTCCCGGCCAACAGCACATCCTGGAGGTTCTAGATCATGCCGTCCTTCATTCCACGAGCATTTGCTGAGCAGCACTGTGTGCTGGACCCTGGAGCAGGACTGGATGCACAGCGACTAAACTCCAAAATCCCTCCCTCAGTGAGCTGGTCCAGGGGCAGGGGGCAGACGCTCCATGAATCATATGACGAAAAGAACTATGGGGAAAATAAAGCTGGCTAAGGAGACTTTGCTCGCAGGAGTGGGAGGATGCTGGGAATATTGTGTGTGAAGGGGAAGGCCTCTCTGACAAGGTGATGTTGAGCTTCCACACCAAGGTAAGGGGTGTGCTCTATGTCTGCCTGCAGAAATCCTTCTGGGCTGGGAGAGCAGTGAGGGCAAAGGCCCTGAGGTAGGAGACCATGATAAGTTGGCAGGTGGCCTGCAAGGGTGGCCTGCACTCTGGTGGGGTTCCTCTGTGCCAAGGTGTGCAGAGCCTTAATCCACGTCTGCAAGTATAAAGACAGCAGACAGAACGCTGGCTGAGCAGGGCTCAAAAAGATGCCTTTGGCAGTAGATGTGTATTCTTCAATGAAAATGAACTTGACAAACTGCAAAGGGTGTTAAGCATTTTCTGAGCTCTCTGTGCAGCAAGCCGTGGAGTCAGCTTCCCCAGGAGAAGCCCTGACCTGGACTCCACCATGCAGGGCACTTACCAGGGGACAATGCTGAAATCAGAAGTGGCAGGAAGCAGAGCTGGGCAGAGGGAGCTGTGGAGCTGTGACGACTCCCCACCACAGCTGCAGCCGGCCCGCAGCGAGCTGGAGACAGTATGGTCCTGCCCCTGGGATGGAGCCCCTGCCGTGGGGGCGCAGCTTGCTTCAGCCAAGGCCAAGCCTCCAAGGTACACACAGGAGCCTGCCTGGGCAGGGGGCGGGACCTGGAGTCCAAGAGCAATCTGAGCTGCTCTTCACAGCAGAGGCCACAGCCAGGCCTGGCCAAGTCTGGCGCAGCCTGGGCTCATTTCTTCCTGCAGGCCCTGGGGCAGCTCCTCGGGGCCCCTCTTCCTGGCGAAGTTGAGAAGTGGACCTGGTGGGCAGTGCTGTGGCCAACACCACAGCTGTCCTGGACTTCAAATGAGAGTCCTGCTTTCCCTCCTCCATCCTGTGTCCTCGGTTCCCTCCACCCTCAGCCGGTGCTTGCTGGTCTCCTGTTGGGATGACCAAGATCTTGGACTCAGAGGAGTCCTTGGCCCATTTCGGGTTGAGGTTGCTGCACTTGGGCCAAGAGAAGAAAAGGAGCCCTGTGAGATGCCCGAGCGGATCAGACCCTGGGTCGCCATGTCAGGGTCCCTGAGCTCCCCGTCTGGCTGGTCCTTGGCCCAGGGAGCCCTTGTGCATAGCTCACTGTGACTCCTGTTGTATTCCCTTGGGGTCTTCTCCCTGTGGGGAACAAGACCACCACCTGCAGAGCACAGGATGAGGGGGTGAAAGGAGCCAATGGGAACAGTGGCCGGCAAGGCCCGTCCTCCCGGTCCTCGATTTCTGGACCCCTGTGTTCCTATGAAGGGCTTTGAGCTAAACATCCTGCTTGCGGGAGCAGGGCGCTCCGCCCTGTGTCGTGTTTCTGGAAGGCATCTCTGGGCCTTCTCGTGGACTCTCTCCTGTGATCTCAGCGTGGCAGAACTGATGGCACAGAACTTGTGGCTGCAGGCCCTCCATGGTGGGCTCCATCCTGCACCTTCTGTGCTGTAGAGTGGTGTCTTTTGTTTTGATACAATGTTATATGGACTTTTATGCTAATGAATAGAACATTCTGGAATCTCCAAGAGAGTGACGCCGAGGAGGCAAAGGCACACCTGGAGCATGTGCCAATTCCTAAAATTAACCACTCTGCTTTTTGGAGCAGAAAGGTCCCAGGCCGTCATCTGGCCACAGGTGGTCAGTTGGTGTCCTCCAGGGAGACGGCCACATCAGGGGTCATCTTTGGATGTCTTTCTGGCTGGGCCTTCTGCAATTAGCCATGGCAGGGCCTCCATTTCTGCCTCCGTGGCTCCTGCATTAACATCTGTGCTGGTACAGGATGGCCAGACTGGGACTGGCTGGTGTCAAATGAACATGAGTTTGTGGGAGCAAAAGGAGGTCACCCTTGGGGCCCCTCCGCATGTCTGGGGTGCCCCTCCGCCTTGCCTGCCGCTCCAGGTCTCCTCTCCACTGCTGCACGGGGAGCACCACGCTCCACCTGCATCTCCCTCTTGGCCCTCGGCTCCCTCAGGATGAAGGGCCTCTGCAGACAAGGAAGCTGTGGCACACACACAGGACGAGTCAGAGTCGGGCTGCGATTGGGGTCCAGGCCAACTCCCAGCATGCACTTAACCAGCACGCGAGTCATGCGTGGCAAGGGAGGCTAGCGGGACCCAGGGCCTCCCCACACTGAGGGCGACAGGAAAAGGAGCAAGGCTCTGAGCCCAGCAGGAGGGTCCCGGGGAGGTGAGGTCTGAGGACCTTGTCCTCATGCACATCAAAGAGGTCTGGGGTCCTGCCGTCGGTGGCACCCAGTGTGGACACCAGGAATAGGGCCAGTGAGGGAGAGGCAGGGACAAGGAAACTCACCATCTTGAGGAGTCTGCTCCTCCTCCTTCTTTTCCCTCCTACGTCTTCCTCCATCTCTTCTCCAAAGAGTGGGGCGTCCCCTGTGCCTCAGGAACTGAGGAAGAGGGTCCACCACGGCCCCTTCATCTTCTGCCACCGCCCTGCCTCCTCACGGCCCAGCCACACTGGCCCTCTCTCTGCATCCAGGACACAGCACACTTTCCTCCAATAGCTATTTCCCTGGTATTTCCTGCCCGAAAGGCTTCTGCTCAGATGTCACCTCTTCAGAGAAGTCTCTGCATCTGTTAGAAGCCACATTCTGCTCCTTACAGAAGCCCAACTGCCCCCTTGGTAGATGCACAAAAGGTTAATTCACTCACTGAAAGGACATCTAGAAAAGACAGCACAGGTGTGGAAAAGATGCTAATTGAGGTCATTAGGGACCCGGGCTTGCTCTCTCAATGTTTTCTCTATCAATATTTGAAGATTATTTTCATCCTAAATTCATGAAAGGTTGCTGTGGCTCCATCCATCATACATACATTCCAGGCAGATAGAAAATAAGAAGAGTCTAAAAAGCATCCACCCTCTAGCTGTCTGCTTTTCCTCTTAGGGAGCTTTCTAGGAAGTTTGGCTCTTAAATATTACACTTACAACAGTCTCCTCAGCTGCAGGAGAAGCTGGAAACAGGACTCTACTGGGAATATCACTGGAGAGAATAAAACCAGGGTTCTGATACAAGAGTGAACAGTGGATGGTTGGGTAAGCAGCCTGCGATCTCCGCCATGCCCTCTGCCACCCTGCCACCACTGCTCCTCCCCTTGTGGCTTTGTCCTGCTCACCTATGTATTTTTTTTCCAGTAGGAAACATTACTGTCGGAGGTCGTCACTGTGCTGCCTCCTCTGCCAGGCTGCAAGCTCCCCGAGGCTGAGACTCTCCTGCTTGATCCTGCTGCCCCTGTAGACCTATAGACCTCAGAACAGAGTGGTCCTCCTGGGAAAGGAGATGCACGGCCTCACTCACTTCTCGACTTATGTACCCTGCGGTTACGCTTCAGGCTTCTTCTGACCGTCAGACACTATCTTAAACTCTGGGACAGGAGAGTGGAATAAGACGTGGCCTTCCTAGGGACAGTGACATGTGAACCGAGAAAATAAATCTAACAGGAAAAAGCCCGAGCAAGGTCATGCACAGGAGCACTGGGAGCCCAGGAGGTGAACGGTCATCTTCATAGCTGGGCATGGGGTGTCCACCAGGCTCCTAGCTCGGGCTCCTGCTGTCCGAAAGGGTCAGGAAAATGGCTCAAACAGGGGAAATTGTGGTTCAAACAATGGAGCCTGGAGAGGCCCGTTTGCCTTCTTCCATGGGAAGGTCGCCATCCCGCCCGTGACCCTGTGGGCTTCGGGGTGCTGAAGGGAGAGTGGAGACTCTCGGGGTTCCTGGAGGAGACGGTGTCTGGGAGGGACGCGGCAGTGTGACAGAGGCCAGAGAAGGCACTCAGCAAAAGGCTATCTCAAAAGCCACTGTGGGCTTTTAAGTAAATTCTCGATTGCAATTACTCTAATGGGCTTAATAAGTCTGCAATTTGGAGCCAGGATGTTCTGGGTCAGTTGTCCTGGGGCTCAGAGAAAGACTCCCTTTCTTTCTGCCTTTAAGAGCAGTAATAAGAACAGGGCCCCTGCTCCCGTGAATTCTGTCGGTTCTCACTCCGTGGGTTGGGACCTCTTGCCCAACCAGACATGGCCGCCTCCCCTGGAGTCCACTAGTGGGGGCAGCAAATGGGAGCAGCAGAGGACATTCCAGTGGGGGTGAGTGTCCAGGCAGATGCTGCCAAGCAGATCTGGAGTCAAACCCTGCTTCTGGGCCATGGTAACCAGGAGACCTTGCGCAGGCCAGTCCCCTCTCTGTGCCTAGGTTTCCTCATCTGTAAAATGAGGTGAAAGCCACATCCTCCTCTCAGTGTCGGAGGAATGAATAGTCCCAGTGGATACAAGCCCCTGTTGGCCACAGAGTGGATGTTTTTTCCCATGATGGTCAAACTCTCCCCTTTGGTTTAACTTTGCAGATGGGGAAGAGGGTGAGCTAGTTGTGCTGCATCCCTTAGTAACAGAATTGCTGACACAGCGAGCGGACAAGATGTGGCCAAAGGAACACCTTGGATTGGAGTCAGAAAGACCTGCCTTGCTTCACCTGTGGGACTGAGGCTCTGAGCCTCGGGGCTCTTCTGCTGCCGGGGGTGACAGTCTTCACAGCAGACATTCTCTCTGCTCAAAGGGTGACTGACGTCATCAGAGGAGGTTGCTTGTGTACCCCCCTCACCTGGCCCTGGTGCCGTTCTCTGTCCCCCTCACCCTGCCTGTTGTACCATGTGACAAACAGACTTCCCTGTCTGTTTACTGTCTGTCTCCTCCAGTTACAATGCCAGCTCTGTGGGAGCAGAGGATCTCTGCCTTGCTCACTGCTGCACCTCCATATCCTAGAAGGGCCCTGGCACAGACGGGGTATATAATACGTATTTGTTGAATAGCTGCAGAATGAAACTGTCTTAAATTCTCGGATTATTCGTGAGACTAGAAATAGCCACCTCTGGGGTTATTGAGGGGCTAGTTTACGTCAAATGCAGGAGGATGTCAGTAAATGGCCATGATGATAATGACGGTGATCAGACTGTGTCTGCATACCTTCCTGCCTGGCCCTGCTTCTGAGAGCCGGGGTCAAAGGAGGAGGATTTGGATCATCATTCCTCAGATCTGGCAGCAGATCAGTGTCTCCTGAGGAGCTTAGGAAAAAACATCTGTCCAGGCCTTGCTGTGGTCATTCCGACCCAGATCTCTGGATGGAGCTCAGGAATCTGTGTATTTTAAGTCTGGAGTGGCCAGGGCATTTCCCTTGCTGGAGTTAGAAAGGACACAAGGCCAGAGGGAGTTGTCAGGATGGTTGTGTTCCAAGGAGGATCCTGAGAAGGAATTCCTACCTGCTGAAGGTGACACAGGACATGGAAAACTCACTGTCACCAGGGAGAAAAAGAAAGCAAGAACTACTGACCAGTGAGAGCTTGCTGGCTAGGAGGGCCACCTCCATCAGACAAAATACGTAACCCAGCCACACACAGAGCCGGTCAGGCGTGTTTCTGGGAGTGAAGATGAGGAACACAATGTGCTATTTACGTTTGTGCTTTTAAACCTGACACCATGGTAGCAGGTAGGAAGTGAGTGTTTGCAAACCCTTTGCATTGCTGAGTGTTTAATCTTTTAATTATTACTCTCGGTGTTTTTACAGTGTCATGGTAATAGGCAAACTCATGGCCTCTTTCTAAAACTTTATTTCATGCTTAGAGTGTTTACACAACTGTGAATCCCCCACAGGGCAAAATACTGGGGCCAAAAGTAAAACCCAGAGGGTAAACAGACTGAAATCATTCTGTGTTTACAGTAAAGTAAGTGTATACGAAAGCAAGTGAGCTGATATTTTCTTAGTAATTATCCAGATCTGTGCTGCCCAATATCATTGCCATTAGTCACGTGTGGCTATTTAAATTTAATTAAAATTGAATTAAAAATTTAGTTCCTCAGTCGGTGAGCCACATTTCAAGGGCTCCCTAGCCGCATGGGGCTGGGGACTACAGCCTTGACGACAGAAACACCGAACATTTCCATCATCACAGACGCTTGTATTGAACAGGGCTGGTGGGAATTCTCCAGAAGAGCGTGGTTTAAGCAAACCACGGCTGGCGTATGGAAATCGGCAACCTGTGATCAGAAAAGACACAGAAGGTGTGCTGTTGAGAAATGTGAGTCTCAACACAATCTTCTGTAGCTTTTAAAAACATCTTAGCTATTTAAAAGGGAACTGTCAACTGTGGATACGAGAAAATGGTCTCTGCATCGAGTGGACAATAAAAGTGGCAGGATGTTTGGAGGCTCTACCCAAGAGGGGCTTTGCTTGCACAGGGAGCAGAAGGCCAGCCTTTCACCTCCCCTACCTCCTGAGTGAGGATGGCCCTGCGGAGAGCAGCGTGGGCAGCAGGCGGGTCTAGCTTGGCACCTGCTTGCTTTTCCCGATAAGAGGAAATCATATTGGTTGGTCACCTCTCCTTCCTTATCCAGGACAAGCTGGGGTCCTCAAAGGGATGAGGTGTGCTGCCCACTGTCTTGGAACCTGGCCTATGTTTGAATGAAGTGAGCTTGAGTTGTCTCAGCAATAAAACGTGTCCATCTGTCGGAGAGTCCGAAGCCTGAACAGATAGAGGACAGAGCAAGCCCCACCTTCTTCCTGTCCGCATGGGATCAGTGGTTTACTTAGATGTGTGCCCACGGGCTGTGGGTCAGGCAGTCCTACGTGCCACTCTGTTCCACAGTTAATGAACTGCCCGTGTCACTAATTCCATGACCAGGGTTTGTGTGGATTTATTCATCTGTAAGTTGTGATGGTCACTATCTATGCAGAAGTTTGTTCCAAAGAGCAAATAAAACGAAATGCAGCTGGGACCAGTGGCCCGGCCTGCCCCAGAGCAGGAGATCCCCAAGTGCTGCTGCTTCTCTGGACTCACCAGGCTGCCTTGGGAGCCAGGCCTTTCAGACCCTGGGCTCTTTCAGTTTTATTTTATTTTTATTGTTGCTGTTAGGTTTGTGGATCAAGTTCAACCACAAACGCATCTCCCATCTCCCCAAGAGCTCTGATTTACCCATGGACCCCTTCTGTTCTCCAAAGTATACGGGCTGAAAGCTCAGTTCCATCCCAGAAGGGCCACAGCTGGCTAGGAGAGCCTGGGTACCCTGGGCAAGTCCCTGGGTGAGAACGGAATGCCTGAAGGGGCTTGTTATTTGGGCCTTACCTTCTTCCCCGGGGAGACCTCATCCCCTGCAGGCTGGGCCCTCATGCAGTGGGCGGAGGTGGCGGCAGGGAGAGGTCCGCTCAGCCTGGCCTGTGGCACATGCCCATGACTATGACAGACCAGGGCCTTGCATGACTGGCCGTTTTCACATCATCAGGGCAGGAGGCCATGGTGGGAGTCCCGCTCCATTACACAGCGGTGGAAGCAGCCCTAGAGGAGGAGGGACTTTCCAGAGGACAGAAAGGCATCACTGGTGCACGGCAAGGCTGGGACCAGGGCCCAGGGCGTCGGAATCCCGTCGGGCTCTGTTTTGCTTTGTTCTTCCCGTTGCGGCCTCCTTTGCGCTGTCTCTCAGAGCTCTGTGTCCTGGTGGCCTTATCAGACCCCACCCAGCGCGCCTGTCCCCACAGCACCCCTGCTCCTCGCTTACCCCTCTCTCCTTGGTGGATTCCGTCTTCACAGCAAGGCTAAAAGAAATGTAATTTGGACAAAATAATTCTCTCTCAAGGCTCAGGGACTAATACTTGCCAGTTCAAGAGGTTTTGAAAGACAGGGTTGGATTACTCTAATCATATCCCATTATGGCAAATTTCAAGCTCTTAATAACGCCAGATCCTGAGGTAAGGGCAGAGAGAGAGGCCCGGCGTGGCTGCTAATTGGCCGGTGATGTCGGGCCAGCCTCTTGGGCTGAGCCTCAGCCCCCTCACCTAAGAAACAAGGTCACTCAACCCTTTACCTTCTACAGGCCCTTCCCCCTCGAGGTTTCTGCTCCTCCAAAATAAAGGGGAAAACTTCCAACTCTGAACGGGAGGTTTGGTTTCTCCATCTCCATATCCTGACCTCTGGGAAAGGATGTCACTGGCGTGGCACGATCAGCCTCCTGGGACATTCTGTGGCCCTTCCCTGTGTGGGTGGCTCTGGGCAAAGAGCTAGATATGCCACCTTCCTGGCAAGTCCCTAGGAATCCCTGCCATTCCCTGGGTTTCTCCCATTCCCATCTAAACCAGGTCCAAAGGTTCTGACCGCATGATCCTCGGTGCTTCCTTCCACCCGGAAACAGCCTGCATGTTGCCCGTCCCAGCCGGGGGGCAGAGGGACTCTAGTGTCTAGTGTTTCTCCAGTTTTTAACAACCACCGAGGGAAGGAGGTCAGGCTTCAGCGGATGAGCAAACTGTCTGCCGTGGTGACGGACTTCACATCAGGACTTCAATCCTGCATCAGCCCGGGATTATGAGCACACAGTACTCTCCAAACACCCACCGAGCACCTCCCACGGCAGGCGCACATTTGCCAGTTCTTTATAGTTTACAGAGCCTAGGTCGTGCGTTGAATGAGTCAAGGTTCTGTTGGTGGCAAAAATCAGAAACCATATGGGCTTAGTTGAGAGAGGAGGGAGGG
>NW_025999949.1:30005963-30011760 GCF_001458135.2 Marmota marmota marmota
AGGGAGGGGGGAGGGAGGAAGGGGCCACCGACTGAAAGGTTACTAAGGCTCTTTGGGGAAACAGGAAAAGAACATCCAAGACTCATGAGGATAGGAGTGTGTCATCCTGTGGAATCACAACAGTCACATTCCAGACAGGTAAAATTAATCCATTCTAGGTTTTTCAAACCGAGGGCATTTAATACTGGGAACTGGTTCTGCATGTGACCCAATGGCGGAAGATCCAGACAGTGGGCAACAATGTTACCCACATTAGCAACAGCAGGATGGGAACCCCCTCCAGGAGGCCTGGGAGGCAGGAGGGAGCTGCTCAGATCAGAAGAGGAGCCCCTGGACTAGGAACTGGGGCACTGGGGTGACAGGGTTCCTCGTCATCGGGACTGAAGTTCTAGGGAGGGACCAGGCCACTGCTGAAGAAGCCAGCGGAGAGGGGCAGGTGGGGAGTGCCTGGACCTTCCTTCTTTCCCACCTGACTGCTGCAAGCACTTCCCGTTGCTTGAATCTGTGCAAAGGTGGCTGGCAAGGGGCAGGGTGAGCAGCTCCCTGCACCACCCAGGGAGAAGGGGGGCTCAGAGGGACGGCCACCGGGGCACCTCACCAGTCCTGACTCTGGAGCCTTACTCCAGGGCCACTCAGCTCAGCTGTACACAGGCCCTGGCTGGCTTTCTTCAAATTCCTCAGCAAGGCCCGATGGTGGCCCCAGCTTGGTCCATGTGATCCCTCTGGGTGCCCAGCTGTGACTAAGGCACAGAATTAGTAAGGAAATAGGAGCACCCACTTCCAGTATAGGGTCACTTCAGGGGCATCATCTCATTCGATGGCCTGGGAGGGGCCTTTATTTTCAGCTTTGTAGTCAAAGACACTGAAACTCAGCAGCATACGATGATTTCTACATATTATGTGATGGCCCAGAGCTACTTTGAATCACATGGATTTGGGCTCTAATTATGTCTTTTTCTCTCATTGGCTGAATGACCTTGAACAGAGAAGTTGACCTCAGTGTTCTCATCTACATAAAGGACACGGCCATGTGGAGAAGATGCATTGGGATCACCCATATGTACACACACACTTGACAAAACTAGTATTCAAAACCGCCTACTTCCAACAGCGCTGTGGCTTCTAGTCACATGCCTTGACTCAGTTCAGGGAAGCTTTTAGCCAGGTCAGTAGAGCTTCCCCGTCTCATTACATAAGCCTGTTCTAATGCAGAAGGTCAGAGTGATCAGCATGGCACAGAGAGGCAGGATTAAGATCTAATCCATGTATCTCAGCATGCAGCCGGGCGGGGGCGGGTGCAATGTGGTTCTTCTGGAAGGAAAACACCTCACTCTTTTTAGGTCCAAAGCTCAAACCCACATACTTACATCAACACATCTAGAGCATAACTTTGAAATCAAATTTATGGGGAGTGGTGCTTAGGGAAGACCTCTGAAAGGCTCCTTAGGTGGAGGTGAAGTGCCCGGGCTCCCTCCGGAAAGCGCGCCTTTGCTGGAGAGACAGTCACCCCCATATGCAGCTCGCATCCTCTGACCCAAGGGAAGCTTGAGACACAGGGTGTGGCATGGCCTAGCGTCAGGTCGAGGAGACTCAGAATGGCTCCACTGGCCAGGCTTCCGCCCTTTAAGTCTGAAAGCAGGGTCAAGCCTTCTGCTCACAGCGTTCTGCGGGTGCTGGGAGCCGAAGCCCTGGTGGCCACGAGTGCTACCTGGCACGTCTCTGCTGCTCCCCTCGTGTGCCTGGGTCACCCTCATTTCCACCGAGGCCGGCGCGTCGTCCTTTTTTCTCATTTTCCCAGCACAGGCTCATCTTTGCCCATCTCTCCTCTGGCCCCTGCCTCCCACCCCACTTCCTGGGATCTGACCTTCTTCCGCAGAGGCTGGCCTTGTTGGCCCATAGCATGCCCTGAGTTCCCCAAACTCCACACATTCTGACACCTGCAGGGCTGGGCCTTTGACCTTGACCTTCCTTCAGGATTGCAAGTAGGTGCTAGAGGTGCTCAGCAGACACTGAGGTCCGGCCCCTCCACAGTCTTGCTTTCTGCCTGCCTCAGTTTACCTATGGGCTCTTACCTTCAGTCTTGGCTCTGAACCTCCTTGGATTGGTGTTTTCATCCCTTCGTTGATCACTCAGCCAATCTTTATCAATCACCTCCTGTATTTGTTTCGTAAGGCTGCCATGACAAGGTACCTCAAACGAGTGGCTTGAAACATCAGGAACGCACTTTCCCACATCTCCAGGCTCAAGGGGTGGATAGAATCCGGCCCTGCTCCCTCTTCCTAGCTGCTGGTGACCTGAGGACGCCTGGTGTTTGCCAGCTTCTAGATGCATCACACGACACAGCTGCTGTCTGCATCCCTGGGCTCCTCATCTGTGGGTCCAACTGTGGATTGAAATGTCTCTACACACTGGGCCTGCCCTGACCACGCACATTCTTTTTTCTTGCCATCGTTTCCTAAGCAATCCAGTATAACAACTATTCCCACAGCATTGACAGTGTTTGAGGAATCAGAAGTCATGTAGAGGCGATTTAAAGTTTATGGGAGAAGATGTCTTGGTCATATGAAATATCGTGACATTTTTTTTAATTCGTGGGAGTTCCTGCCTCAGTCACCCATGGATACTGAGGGGTGGCAGCGCCTGTGCCTGTCTTCATGAGGCTGTTTTCTCTGTATGTCCCTGACTCTTTAGGTGACATTCTCCTCCTTGTGTGTCTGGGTCCACATTTTCTACATTTTATAGAGATATCACTCTTGGTTAATCCAATCTTATCTCATCTTAACTTGATTACATCTGAAAAGTCCCTATTTCCTAATGAGGTCACAGTCACAAAGAGGGGTTGGGGTAGCGACATATTGTTTTAGGTGACATGACTTATCAACCTACAGCACCCACTGGCCTGTGTTAGGCAATGCTTCTCGGTCCTTTGTGTGGGCGCACGAGTTCAGGTCTTCCGGATACCCTCAGCCCACATGGGACTGACCACCTGGTCAAGGCTGGGCCTCTGTCTGCTCACCATGCTCACACCAGTTGCCTGGACTTCCGGGTCTCTCTTCCCTCTAGAGCTAAATTCTCCCACTATTTTGATATGTATGTTTTTAATCACCACAACGTCGATGTCTAATCTCCAGGAAACAGAGAGGTTAGCTCAGTGCGTATCTGAGCCAACATCTGCCAGGATGAGGCGAGCTGCTAGCTCAGGATTTAATAAGAAGAAATAGGAGAGGAATTAAATTAGAGGGAACAAGAATAATCACCCATCTCCACTTCTCTTCAAAAAACAGTATTCCAATCATTTTCAGGGGAATCCTCGCTCCCCACTCGACAGCTCTAGCCCTCAATGCAATTGTCTTTTTGGAAGCCGGAAGATTTGAGATCGTCCCAGAGAAATGAGCTGAGGAAGGCTGGGAAGCTCCTTCTGTGAAGGCCCCATAGTGAGCATGTCAGCCACGGGGCGCCCTCACCACCCTCGGCTCTGCTTGATCGTGGTGGACGCAGCCACAGATGACCCACAGGGCGGCTGGTGTGACCATGCTCCCAAACAACTCTACTTACAGCCACGGCAGTAGCACCTGGGTAGTGTTAAGCTTTTCATTGTGACAAAACATCTGTAAAACCAAGTTATTGGCTCGTGATTTCATAAGTTTCCATTTCTTGTCAACTGGCTTCATTGCGGTGGCCTGTGGCGAGGCAGACTATTATGGCAGAGGGGTGTGATGGCTGTGGGGAAGCAGGAAGCAGACAGAGAAAGCAAGGGCCAGGGCCTAGATAACCTATTCCCTCAAATGGGCCCCACTTCCAGAAGTTTCTACCACCTCCTAGTAGTAGCACCACCAGTTGGGGACCAAGCCTTCGACTCATGAGCCTTTAGGGACATTCCAGATCCAAACCACAATGTGGGTCTCAGTTTTTCCAACCCCTGGGTTGTGGCAGAGAATCAGGAAGAATCCCCAGGATCCAAATCTGAGGACAGAGTCAGCCTTGCTCACACCCCAGCAGTGGAGGGTTGAGCCAGCTCTGTGCAGCCAGCAGCCGCTTGTACAGGCCTCGTGAGGAGGAGGGGCCTCCTCTTCTCCAGATTCCCAGCCCACCCGGCCGGTGTGGAAGTTCTTGAGTCTGGCAGGACAGCTGGCTTCCTTTCTCTGGTGGTCGTAGGGCCACCGTGCAGCCCCTTAAATCTTGTGCCCAACAGCCTTTTAAAAACCTCTATCCCTCAGGGCTCCTCTGCTCCAGGCAAAACAGTTCCTGTGGTTACTTTTTGGCCAACATGCTTTTATTTCCTCCCCTTCTCAGGTCCCCTCATCTTGTGGGACGTTGGCTTCAGACAAGAGAATCAGGATGCAGAAAGCCAGTGCGCGTGTGAGTTGCTACCTTGGAACCTCAGCTGCCAGGCAAGGTGACGGGCTCCTGGGTGTAGCCTCCTCACACGTGGGGAGAAATGGGGAGCTGCTCAGGGAGGGCAGTGAGGAGGGAAGGGAAGCCATTTGGCCAGATAGAGCCTGAGTAGACACTAGATTCAGCTCTTGGGGCTCCGGAGGGAATGGCCGGGACTCACACAGAAGGGTGTGACTCCTTGAACGCGCCTGACTCCTGAGGAGGTGCAGGGTTGAGGGGCCCAGCTCACAGAGGTGGCATCCATAGTTGTGACAGAGACGCAAGGTGCTGGTTGGATCTTAAATATCTCCCAGAGGCCTGTGTGTTAAAGTCATGCAGCCCGAGTGACACTACTGGGAGATTGTGGGACCTTTAACAGGTGGCCTACCAAGGGGTCTTCAGGCTGTTGGAGACAAGCTCTGGAAGGGAATGTTGTGACTCCATACTCTTTCTCTTCCTCCTTTTCCTCTTCCTGGCCACGAGGTAAGGGGTTTTTGCTCCACCTCCTTCCTCAGTTCCTCGGGCTAGTCCAGAGCTTCTCCTTCATGCTCTGGAGCACATGTATGTCATCAGTGTCCCCAGCACACCAGCCACCTCTTATTCATCTGGCCCATCAATGCCCTGCATCTCCACAGACCCCAAAGCAACAGGCCGACCTATCATGGCCTGGGAACTCCTTGAGCTGTGAGTCTGAATAAATGTTTGCTGGAAGCTGATTATCTCAGGCGTTGGTTGTTGTGAGGAGAAGTTCCACAAGGTAGTTAAAGCCAGGCAGGTGGGGAGCTCAGTGGAGCCCACCTGGGTGTGCCTCTGTCTGTCACCAAGCAGTGTAGAGCACAATACGCAGAAGCCAGCCCAGAGCTGGCCCCCAGGCCTTGAAGGGAGATGGCAAAATCTCAGCTCACCCTTCTCTCTGGGAAGGTTTGAGACTTCTTGTGCCTCCTCAATTGTGTTAATTCCAATCTTTCTGAATTGTCTTTGCGAGGAAAGTTTGGTTAGAAGGACGAGGAAGAGCTATGTCTCTCCTCCTCCACTTCCTCCTCTTCTCCTTCTTCTCTTTCTTCCTCCCCTCCTCTTCCTCTTCTTCTTATTTTTCCTCCCCCTCCTCTTCCTCCTCCTCCTTCCTCCTCCTTCTCCTTCTTGCTCTCTCTACTTTTCATATAGATCTGAAATAGTTATGCTTCTTTGATTAAAACTTTCAAAATTCTTCACCCCACCCCTTCTCTTCTGTTAAAACAGAAGTTTTACAAACTAACTATTCAGATTCTATAGGAAGGATAAGGACCAAGCTTGGCATGAATGATTTTAACAATGGCTCCCTTGTAATTCCAAGACACTGAGAACAGGCCTGACTCTGGGGGGATAGACTGCCTTACATCTAAGAGAATGATTTTCAGCTAGCGTGTGAACCCCCCCCCCCCCC
>NW_025999949.1:30012488-30089278 GCF_001458135.2 Marmota marmota marmota
CCCCCCCCGGAGACGGCATGGTCTTTGGCTAAAATCTAAGGGCTTGTCTAGGATCCACCCCGCTGGGACTTGCCCCATACCCCATAAGGCCTCCCTTCACATCACCGACACCTCTAACAACATAGGGTCTACCGAGTCACATGGTCCGTGAGGCTCCTTGCTCCACAGCCTGGACTTTCCACAGACCCCTTTGTCCCATGGTCCTCTCTCAAAGCTGGAGCCTGTCGCCTGGTCTATGAGTCAAAGCAGTTGCTGTATGTGGCATGTGCTCCAAGACAAACCCCAGAATACCCACCAGGTGCCGCACTTCCTCATCTAAGGAGGGAGGTACAGAAGGAGACAACACCTGTGCTGTGTAGATGCTGCCAGGCGTGCCCTGGGCCACTGGGTCCTAGAAACGCCATGAATGTGGTAGGACTTGAGGCTATGATGGGGGTACCCGCCCCCTTCCTCAGTTCCTCGGGCTAGTCCAGTGCTTCTCCTTCATGCTCTGGAGCACATGTATGTCATCAGTGTCACCAGCACACCAGCCACCTCTTATTCATGTGGCCCATCAATATAACATTGTCAGAATGCATCAGAGTGCAGCTGAGGCACACCCCGTGGATCCCAAGCTCTATCTCTCTGGTGATAGTCCTATGAAAGAGGGAAATCAGGCCTAAGCCCAGGCTCTAAGTGCATATTGTTGTCCATTCCACATGAGTGAACACCAGGCGTGACCTCTTTCCTTCCTGGAACACAATAGAACACCCTTACCAAGTCCATGGCTGCAGGCTAGGACCCGAGACGTTGGTCTGCTCTAGTTCCTATGCTGTAGAGGGCACGTAGGCCACTCAGGGCCACCTCTTAGTTGCAGTTGTCTAGAGCTGCCCTCTAGGCCTGTCTGGCTTCTGCAGGGGACACTAGGGAGCTCCATGGAGGTGTGATGGGGGCTGAGCCACTCTGCCTGACCCCTAGAGGGGGGCCTTCCTTCCCTCTGCTCCCCAGACAGGGTTGTTCTTGTCTGTTGTTTGGCTCTTTTGGCTGGTGGAAGGGGGCCAGTCTTAGACATTTCCACTCTGTCCCCCACCACCATGCTAGCTTTCACCCCCAGGATAAGAGCCTGAAGCAGAACTTGGGGATACACATTCTCTGGTCCCTTAGAGCGTATGTTGACAATTTTCCTGTACTTGATCTAGGGCAGTTGTGTGAATTTGTCGTGTGTTCCATTTGTAGCCATAAAAATTTAGGAAGAATATGGATGAATTCAACTGATGTCTTTGGGATCCAGGGCTCACAGAAAGCCACCGATGTCACCAGGGGACCAGGTGCTCGTGAGAGAGTCAAAACAATCCATGAAGGGCCCACGTCTCTCAGGTGGCTGCCTTTGCAGGCTCCCCTCGCCCATGGCAGTGAGCCTCACCTCTCTAGGCATAGGATACAGGTTGTCATGGTGACAGAAGAAAACACTCGAAGGTCTATGGAAGTAACCAGTGTAAATCGTTTCCCAATCACTCATTGACAGTGGCCCTGGAAATTCACAGCATCAACAAAAAGGCTCGAAAGGAGCCCTGAAGGTGGGCGATCCACAGAGCACTGCAGACGCCCCTGCCTCTGGCTTCCCTTGGTCACCCTGCGGAGTCCTGGGGTCTTGGGCTGGAATTCTAGATGAATGAGGAACAACCAGCAATGACAAAGCCCCTTGCTAGTTAAAGTTCCTTGAAAATGACCAGGTGAGCTGCCACCTGCTCTGCCTTGCTCCTGCAGCTACTCTGCTGTGAGGTTAGCCGGTGGGACTCACAGTCTCCAGGGGGACAGGGCAGCAGGGCAAGGCAGTGAGTTTCCCAAGGCCATGCGGTCAGCAAGGTCCACTCCCTGGGTCCTGGGCTAGGCCAGTGTTCCTCTGACCATCAGGCCATCTCACAGGAGCATATTTGCCTAGGCAGCCTTCCTGTCCCAGCAATGGGGAGGTAGCGAGGCCATGTGCTCTGAACCTCCCTCAGCAGGATCCCCAGGCTCCTCAGTGACAAGGAGGAAGAAAGAGCCAGCCAGTGCCCGCCCCATCCGGCTTCAGGGGTGTTAATCCATGTCATGCCAGTGCACGGCCATGAGGTCAGCGCGCACAGTGGAGAGGCGCCCTGGGGTGGGCTGTGTTCTGAGCCTCCAGGAGAGCAAGCAGGGACCAGCGTGCCCAAGACAGCACTGGGGTAGGGACAGGGAAAGGGGAGACAGGGACAGTCCAGCAGGGCTGACGGGGCTGCTGGGCCACTCAACACACAGCTGGGTGTCAGCTTGGCCAGGAGGGAGGGAAGGAAGGTAGAGAAGATGGAAGATCCAAAAAATAACTCAGGTTCAGGACAGGAGTGACTGGACCACGTGTCCCCACTTGGTGGATTTAGAAAGCCAGTGCCCACTCCCATGTGGTCAGCACCACTTCAGCAGCCTCATCTGGACACACGGCTGTGTGGTGTGCCTGGCCTTGCTTCCTGCACATGCTCACAGGGTTCCAGGTAGCATGCCCACAGTGGGCATCATGGTGGCCCATCACACCACTGTGTTGTCCTCCCCATGGGCTAGCCTCTGACCCTGCACCTGCATCTGTAGATTCCCAGCACCTGACAAGCTCCAGCTGTTGGCAGGAGCCTGCACTCTCTTCTTCCTCCTCCCCCCTTCTCTGTCCCTCAGCACCAAGCCTGGCACTCACACTGGGAGGCAGCCTGCATGGCTACAGGTCCCTGCCCTGTGGCTACTGTAATCTTGACCACCTCACAGGGGCACCCCACCTCCATTCTCACCTGCTTTCTGGCTCTCCATGTTCCCCTTCATCTGTGCATTTACTCCTTCATCGAACCCATGGGGGTTGAGGACCTACTATGTGCTGGGCACTTTTCTAGTCTTTATACATGCAGCTGTGAATAAAATCAATAAAAAAAATAACCTGTCCTCCTGAAGCTTACATGGCACAGGGAGGGGCACAGTCAAGAGCAAATAAATACAGTGTGCGGGAATGACAAAGATAGTAGAAAGAGGGACACATACACGTCACACATGGTCATGTACCCTGGCACAGCCACACATAGTCACACACATACGTGCACACAGAGGTATAGAGAACTTGGGTGAAGGGTTAATATTTTAAACCAATTTGGGTCAAGAAACACCTTCTCCAATCCAAAGGAAGCTTCTATGTGAAGCCCTTTCTTGGTAACAGCAGGTTCTTTAACATCTGGATGATGTCAAACTCTTCCTCTTTCCCCTGCAAAACCGGCTTCTCCAGGTACGTTCTCCATCTCTGTAAATGGCCCCTCAGGCTTTAAGGGCTCAGATCAAAACCCCTGCCCCTTCTCTCCTGCTCACATTCAAGGTGCAGCCAGTCCTCTCTGCATGGCCTCCCGACTGCCCGGAGCTCCTGCCATCCCCCACCTGGGAGAAGCTCCGCACAGACGGTGTTGGGCAGGCCCTGAGGGTCCCTGTGGACCTCAGGGAAGGCAGCCAGGCGGAGGCAGAGGAGGAGCACAGAGCTGAGCAGGGGTGGCGTGGTGCGTCCTGCAGGCCAGAGTGAGGGGCCACAGAGAGACTGAGTGGAGGCGAGAGGGCAAAGGGGGAGGGTCAGGGAGAGGGAGCTCCCGAGTGCTAGGTTCAGGGGAGGCTGCACTATCTTGGGGTTCCTCTGGCTTCTGCTCTGAGGACGGAGCTGGGGGAGGAAGCAGGGACACTGGCCAGAGGGCACGGCTGCAGTGGAAGGCAGGGAGGGGAGGGCAGGGTGACTGCAGTGGAATGGCGCAACATGTCGTGAAGGTCACGCTGAGAAAATCATCTTGACTTGGTGTGAGTGGAGGGAAGGGGCCGGAGTTTGGGCTCAGATCTTAGAAGGCAGAGGGTCTGTTCACAGAGATGGCGTCCATATGGGAGGAAGCCACGTTTGCAGAGGAAAGCGGAAGAGAGTGTTTTGACACCATCCAAACCTTACAGCATTTGCTGGAACTGCACGTTTTTATTAAGTGTGCCTTCCTTGCGTTTCATGCTTCTCACCACCCTGCAAAGTGAATGGTAACACACGCATGCGCGTGCACACACACCACGTGCACACAGGTTTCCAAATATATCGGGATCAGGATGTTTTTCAGGAGGGGGCAGGTATTTTTCCGAGAGGGCTATTGCCACAGCAATTGCTTTTACCTCATCCCCTTCCGTATTGCAAATTTATACAAGTCCCTTTCTCTCCCACTTAACCCTGCAGAGTTAAGTATTCCTGTTCTGGAGGACTCTACTGTCCTCAAGAGCTGGCCTACATCTCTGCACCTGAGAAGTGGCTCCACTCTCCCTGGAAGGGGGAAGGACAAGGGCAGGCTGGTCCTTTCCTTTGGGGGCACAATCTGGATGGTGCACAGAGTACCTCTGCCCACCCTGTGGCCATACATGGATCATAACCCTTCCAGGCTGCCATGGAGGCTTGGAAGCCTTGTCCTTGCAGCTGGGTGGCCCTGTTCCTGGCCACAATGTGAGGAGCCTGCCACTGGAAGGAAATGGGAATGGGTGTGGGGCACACTCAGCAGTCTGTGCCATCTAATCTAGAACTTGACTTCACTAGGAAGGCAAATTTCCCAAACCACCAGTCTATAAATGTCTTCAAAGGCAACACATTCCTTCACTGGTGTTTTTTCAACCAAGGGCCAATGAAAGAATGATTTCAACTGTGCGTCACCTGGAGGCCTTCCTGAACACCTTCCTCACCCAGCATCTCTCACCTGCCCCCATCCTCAGCATGCACAGTGCGCCTGAGCCTCTGTCGACCTCTCTGTTCCTCCCTCAGCCTAATCACCTGTCAGCCAACTACAGCTCAGACGAGTGCTGCTGGCCCGTGCCTCTGCCCAAGCCCCGTATGGACTTGTGTTCCGTGTTAGTCAGAAAAAGAGAGGCACAACAAGAAGATCAGAACCTTCTGCCACCCACCTCAAAAAGGGCGCAGGTGAAAGTGGTAGAGCCAGAGAGAGACCATCAGCCACCCCAGCCACTATGATGCTCCTCACACCCACCCTGGCCAATGCCCCTGGTCCAACCCCAACTCCAACCCCACTCCGTGCACACCCAGGCCCCTGGCATTCTGGTGCTCATGGTGGGGATGTGGGGCCTGAGGAGGCCCTGGAGCCCTCCTCATGGGCCTCCTCCTCTCAGATGCCCAGACTAGGCTCTGAATCCTTCTCTTATCACACTGCACACAATTAGCCATCAGCACTTCTTTCCCTCCTGCAGAGATCTAAGGTGCACTGAAAATGAGCAGGAAAATGGTCATATCCAGTCCTCGTCCCCTGGGGAGTTACAGGAGGGAGCAGGAGGGAGAGGCTGCTCAGGGGCCAGAGCAATCATGCCACAAATCTGAAGCATCTGGGAGTTTAAGTAGGGATGGCCCAAGGCCCAGCCAGTGTCCTGGCTCTGAAGCTGGGGTACCATCCTCCCCACCGGCCTGCAAACCCTCACTCATCCTCCAGATACAGCCTCAGGGTGGCTTCCTCCTCGTTGGGATGATGTTTGCAGCAAACCAAAATAAAGAAATGTTTGTATTTTTCCTGAGAGGAAATGCAAAGTCTGGCACCAGGAGATGCTCCAAGTTACCTCTTAAGGTTCTGGATTTAAAGGGCCACTTCTCTCTGGGCTCTCACAGTGCAACTCCTACCTCTGCTATGGCAAACCTTACATTCAAGTGAGGATGCAGGTACCTTGTGCTATCTCCCTCACTAGAGCCCGTCCAGCTTGAGGCCAGGACTCTGCAAGTGCCACCGTCAACCACAGACAGTGTTTAGCACATGCCGGGAGATGCACTGACTCACTCCAGCCTGCAAGGGACCAGCTGCCCGCCTTCATTCCTGGAAATTTAAGACCAGGCAGGTGAGCCATTTGCACCGAGCACCTTAGCTCAGGTACCCTGGTGATGACTTTCTGGATATAAGGACTCAGGCAAAACCTCAGACTCTCAATGAGTCTGAAAACCCTTCTCAGGATATTCACTGGCGCACTGTTGTCTCCCTGGACTTCCTGGTTTAACCAGAGAGGGGCGCACTTCCCCACAGACACAGCAGAGGTCCTGCTCTAGGCAAAGGCACATCCCCTCCCCTGCTTCCTCTTTCAGTCTCACACATTCTCTTGTCCAGAATTATTTTCTTTAAGAACAGAAGTTCAGAGAGCATTCTTGCCCTGCTCCACATTGACTTTATTTACCTAATTCAGCATTTGAGCTGTTTGAAAACTGTCTTAAATGCTTCAAGGCATTGTCTGCATTTTTATTAAAGAACTGCTTCTCTGATTAGTAACAAAAATACAAATTTTACTTATGTAAAATTTTTTTACTTATGCAAAAAAAAAAGGCCCCCAAAATTACTCTATCCTGGAATTTTCATGCCTGACCAAGGTTCTCCTTGTCTCCATCTCAACACTGTGAAGATGGAGACACTGAGTGGACCTTGGTAGTGTCCTCCTGCCTTCCAGGGCTTCCTGGGGAGAAGACTGAGCAGTCAGCCTGTCCGTCTCCATTGACGAGGAATGCCCGCAGCTCTCAGTGTGGCCACAGCACTACCTGACCTCTTTGTTCACACACATACAAATGGTGGCCTGGCCAGTGCTTAGAAAGGAGAGCTGGGGCACAGAGCAAGCCTATGAGCGGGCGAGGGAGAGTGACTCAGTCTGCCCAGCAGCTCCTGTTAATCCTCGTGGAGACAGGCAGGGCATCTGCTCCCCCACTAAGCCACACCGCTACCTGCCACTCCTCCCCATGTCCCCCTGGGATGTCATCAGCAAAATAAATGGACAGAGAAGGGGGGCATGGGGGCAGATTTGCACACCGACTTAGGACATTTTTCTTAGGGAATGATTCCTTATGCCACATGGGAAGATGTAAAAATGCATATAAGTAGGCAATCTTCCTGCTTGATTTGAGCATTAAATTTTATTAGTGTAGTGGGTGTGTTTGTCATATCCGTTACCATCTGTTAACAGTGACGATCAGAGGCTGTTCCTGCTTCCATGAGGAAGGGGATTCACAACAGCATGCCAGGGGAGCCCCTTGCAAGATAGCACCACTTCTCTAAAGCGCCCTTCTCATGGACCCCAAGTGGCAGATACTATAGCTCTGCAAGCTTTGCAGGATATCAGCCCCTCGAGGGCAGCAGCCACTTCTCTCTATGTGCCATGTGCCTGGAATACCATTGGTGCTCAATAACTATCTTGATTTCCATTTTCTGCTTTCTAATAGGACTGAAGTGTTCCCTCTTCAGTCCTGTGCTGCCCTCAGAGAACTACTTTTTGTATTTTCTCCAAATATCATTGCTCCTCACTCACCAAAAAACCTTTCCATGTGCATCTACTATGCCCATTACCACAAAGAGTAATGCTCTGTCCAAGATGGCAGCACTTCCTGCCTGCTGCCCTATGAGGGCATGGCAGGCTGCATCTCATTCTGATGACTGATCCCTGTGCAACCTGCCCAGGAAAGGAACTGGCAGGCAGGTTGGGGAATGTTGCAAAGTGGACTATCATTGATAATTACTCAGAGGCCAGGGCTGGAGTCTGCAGAGAAATGGACCACCCAAACCAGCAGCACTAAGACTTAGTGAGCAGTTCCTGGGATGGGGCCTTCTGCACTGAGAGCTTTGGCTGAGGTATTCCAGTCCCTGCAAGAGAGACACCTTCAGTCACAGAAGACATGGGAAGCAATTCTGTCCCAGCTGGGACAAGCCCTGCAGTTGGGAACTCAGGCTCAGATCTCATCCCTCCACTGACCAGGTGGATTTTCAGTAAGCTGCTTGAAGTCTTGGAGACGCAGCTTCTTCAATAGGTACAATGACACTTCACTTCTGTGAGGAACACATGAATTAGTAGAGATCCACACATAATTCATACTCACTAAGTGACACGCTGAATGAGTCACAGAGTGTAAGTCACCATTCCCAGAGCCTGGTCTGTCATATATGCTCTCAATGAGTGAAGGAACGAATGTACATATTTCCCAACACAATGTGCAGCACAGCGTCTACTCTTAGATAGAAAAAGGCCACTCTCTCCCCAACCAAGGTCCCCCCCTCCAACCTTTCATGACTTGTAAGCTCTGGCCCAGGGAGGTGAAATGTCCTTGACAAGGTCACAGAGAGACAGTGAGTCCTATGTGCACTCTTGCTCTTTTCCAAATGCCCCTGCCTGTGTTTTCCCTTCTAAATATTTTACCCCTTTGTATTGAATTTGGGCTCTGGTTGTTGGTGTCCTCCTCTGTCTGGCAGCTCCCTGAAGGTGGGGACTCTTATTCTTTTCAGATTTCTGAACACAAAGAAAAATTGTGTTTAAGTAAAAGGAAGGGAAGAAGGAAGGAAGGAGGAGGAAGAAAATGTGGGAGGGAAGAGAGGGAATCACATGTCCCTACTGATAGGGTGGGTCCCAAGGGCACAAGAACCAACTGAATGAGGTCCCAATGGCCAATCCTGGAATAATATGAGGGACATAATTAAGTAGCATTAGATTAAAACCCAAAGTGTAAAATAAATATTCAGAAGTCCATGCAGATATAAATAATTGAAATAAATTGGAAATTTTTTCATGTGACTTACCATCAAAGAGGGTGTTAGTCAGGTTTTCATTCCTATAAAAAAATACACAAGATCAGCTTGTAAAGAAGAAAGGTTCATTTTGGCTCACAATTTTGGAGGTTTTTGTTCATGACTGATGGACCCCACTATTTGGGTCCTGAAGTGGCACATCATAGTGGAAACAAGTGGCAGTAGAAGTTCATTCAACTCATGGCTGAGTGTAAAAGGGAGAAGAGACCAGGGTCTCCCAGCCCCCTTCCAGGGCACACCCACAATGATCTAAATTCCTCCCATGAGGCTCTGCCTCTTAAAGGTCCCACCATCTGCCAATGGCACCATAGACAAGACCAAGCCTTCAACACATCATCTCTGGGGGACACTTAAGATCCAAATGATATCAGAGGGGAAGCATGATTCCCTACTCCTTAGGTGTCACCTACACATAGTGGTTTCCTTCCAAAGAGTGCAGTTTAGAAAGGTGGAGAAGGGCTGGGATTGTGGCTCAGTGGTAGAGCGCTTGCCTTGCATGTGTGGGGCACTGGCTTTGATCCTCAGTACCACATAAATAAAAGAAAGGTATTGTGTCTGTCTACAACTAAAAAAATTGAAAGAAAGAAAGAAAGAGAAATAAAGAAAGAGAGAAAGAAAAGAAAGAAAGAAAGAAAGAAAAAGAAAGAAAGAAAGAAAGAAAGAAAGAAAGAAAGAAAGAAAGAAAGAAAGAAAGAAAGAAAGAAAGAAAGAAAGAAAAGAAAGAAAGGTGGAGAAAAGAAGAACTTTACAGGACAAAAGGCTGACACACTCCACCTCCTCCAGGTGGTCCAGGCTGAGTGTCAATAGTCATAAACCACATTGACTGAATGTGCCCTTCATATGGTGTGAGGGAAATGGCCCTTTATCTCTTCCTCCAATAAAATATAATTATGAGAAAAACAGAGAAGTTCCTGTTGTGAGACAACCTACAAAAAAAATCCTCAAAACTGTTAGTGACTCCAAACAAGGTAAGACAGATAAATGGCCAGATGGTGCTTAGGGAGACCGGACAAGTATAATGTGGTTTCCTGGAATAGAAAGAGATTGTTACTAAGAACCAAGGAAATGTGAATGTGCTGAGGGCTTTAACTGCTGATAAGGCATCGACAGCATCTGCTCACGGTCAGAGGGTGCCATGAACAGCAAGGAGGGGAACTGGGTGTGATGGTTTGGATATGAGGTGTCCCCCAAAACTCCTGTGATAATGCAGGAGGTGAAATATTAGATTATGAGAGCCATAACCAAATCAGTGGATTAATCCACTTGATGGATTAGTAATCTGAATGGACTACTGGGTGGTAACTGCAGGCAGATGGGGCACCGCTGGAGGAAGTGGGTCACTGGGGTGTGTGCCTCCCCGGCTCCTCCAGCTCTATGAGCAGAGCACCTTTCTGCCACATGTCCTTCAGCCATGACGTTCTGCCTCCCTCAGGTCCGGAGCTAGGAGTCAGACAACCACAAACTGAACCTTTGAAATCATAACCCCAAATACCAGTTTCCTCCTCTAAGCTGTTCCTCTCAGGTGTTCTGGTCACAGTGATGAACAGCTGGCTAACACACTCGGGGTGCCATTCGTGGATATGCATGATGTATTCTCAATTTTCCTATACATTTGAAGTGTTCTAAAATCTGTAGCCTATCAAAAACACTAAAAAAGTGGGACAGTTGTCAAATATCAATGAACATCAACATCTTAACCTTAATTGGATCCCAGTTTACAAAAAAATAAAAGACTGAAGGAGGGAGAGCATCTGGACCTTGACCCAAGCTGTACCTTCATATACGATCCTGTGACTACCTGTGACACTGGAAGTATTTTTGCTTCTTTTACTGTTTTCTCCTTGACAAATATTATTTCCAGTTTAGCTTAGGCAGGAGAGGGGGGAGTTACTGTGTCCCACGCCACCCAACGCGTACACCACAGCAGTGATCTGCAGTCTGAAGATGGCAGCCACCTGGTGTGGTCCAGAACAGCAGACATCCAGGCAGGAGCCTCCCTCTGCCAGCTCCCTCTGCTCTCTAGCGCCACCTACTGGTCCTCATCTGCATCACCTGAGGACCTGCCCTGCCCTCCAAGACCCCTGCTAGGCCCTAAGGAGAAAGATACCTTGTTGTACTGGGGACTGCCAGCACTGAAGGGAACTTTAAGATGAGAGCCTCCTCTATAATTTAAAAAGAAATTAAATGTTAGGTGCATTGGGCATTTACCAGGTGTGGAGAGTCAAATTAGCCAGGGTTTGAACCCTGGGCCGCCGTACACCTCAGGCAAGCCCAAGACTCTCTCTGCACTTCAGTTTTCTCATCTGTAAAATGAGGACCATGAGGATATTAAATCTGTCTCCTGTGATGGTTGGGAGTTTACCTATCACCACCATCACTGTCATGTATTGATCTTTACTGTGAGGGCAAAGACAGTGTCTGCTGCAGAGCTCTTCATTGATATTTGAACTTATTATAGCTATTTCAGGGCCCTGGACACACACATGGACTTCCTTCCCCTGAGTTCTGGGGAATGCTCAGACAGAAGGACCGGAGAAGGACTGTTTCAGCTCAGGTTGGGTCAGACCAGGAGCAGGAAGCCAAGGAAAGCTGGCCGGAACCAGGAAGACTAGCCACAGTGGACATCTGCCTCCATCTCAGGCCCACCTCCTGGAACTCACTGCACCTTCAATGGTCAAAAATATATTTATTTTGTCTCTACTATGAACTAAGTGGGGAGGACAGTGGCGATTATTGTCCCCAAGCTTCATTAACATTATCTGTACCTCAGACCTTTCGCATGCATTGCAGAGAAATTGCTACAAGAATGATGTGTGCTCTGTCTAGTAATATCCAAGGGAGACAGATAAGGACCTGGTAACTAGTGTCTGGCCAACAGAGACAGTCAACCTCATACAAAAATGGAGACTTGGTCTACGATTGCTCCAAGTCTATGGCCATTGACATCACCCACCACTCCCTCCCTCCAAGGCCACATGGGCAGCAGCACTTGGCTGGTGGTGATGGATTGGATGAGGTTTTGTTTTCAGACAGCAGATGTTGTTCTGCCAATAGACGTGCACATTCTTGACTTCCTCACAGACATGCATCCTGGCCATTGTCACCTGATAGACCATCTGATTTACACTCTGTAGGAGCTCAATCAATATCTGTTGAATACATGAGTGATGTCATTCATTAAGGCACTTGATAAATGCATTCTCTAGCCAAACGATTCCGCCATCAGGCCCAGGATCCTACACACACCTCCAGGAGAACTTCTCCCATTCAGTTGTGAAGGAAGTACACCAGCAGCCTTGTTATCACAGTCCCAATATGAGGCCCTTAATTTATTGCTTAACTGTATACATTTTAGAAGTTAAATCAGACTTTTTACTTGCATACTGATTTTCTCAAGTGGACTCCTTTTGAGGGCAAAATCCACAGGACATTTTCTCAGGATAAGTTTCTTTCCTCCATTTTCACTCGTTAATGTTCTCCTCAGGGCCCACTGCAGCCTGGCCTATGTGAGGCTCTTTGAAACAAAGATCTGCCCTGTCCATCCCAGCCTTGGACCTTCTCAGTCCCTCTTGAAGTTGTTGCAACTCGGTGCCTTCACCCTCCCCCCCACACAGACATGGCTCACAGAGAAAAACACTGATCTCTTCCTCGCTAAACCCAATACATCCATCCCTCGCTTAATCTGTTGGACTCTGCTGCTTTTTAGTCCTTTTACCATTTCTTCCTTCCAGAAATCCCTTTCTTCCCTGCCTCCCAGGATACCCAGGCTAGTCTTCTTGACTTTCTTTCTGGAGTCTGTAACAACACGCCCCCTGGTATCTCCATTTGAATACCCCTCCAGCGTTGTAAATTCAACATGTCCAAGACAAAATGCACCATTAGGGTTCACCGGAGGATAGTGCTAAGAACAAAGGGGGGCTTTCTGAGTGGATCCTTGGACTGGGGAGTGAGGCACACAGTGGTACCCTAGAAAGCTGACCTCTTCACAGCCATGCAGGCCACGCAAGGGTCTAGATTGGGAATGCATCTCAGGCAGGAGGGGGAGCTGTGGGGATGGGCGGGGCGGGGGCCACAGCGTAGCCCACAACGGGAGGCAATTCAAGAAGAGGCAGGTGGCCGTCTGTGGAACAGCCTCACGCAGGATTAGGCAGAGGCGCCAAGTGCACTTCAGTGGTCGGCTGTGCACTAGGGAGGGCAGAGTGGTGTGGTCACTTGGGATGACAGCAATGGACGCAGCAGGGACAGGGCTGTGGGGCTTGGAGCTCTTGAAGCAGGGAGAACAGTACCAGGCTCACTACAGCCTGCTCCTCTTCCCGTGGAGTTTAAGTTCAAGTGCAGAAGTCCTCAGGCAGCAGTGGGCTGTTCCATGGTGCAGTCCTCCCCAGGGGAGGGACAAGGAAGGAACTGAAGGAGACCTGTCCTGCAGTTGAATGTCTTCCTTTAAGCAAAGGGAGGGGTGGGGGAGAGCGCAAGAGGGAGCCCAGAAAGGTTAATTGGTATTTAAACACACAGTTTTGTCTTCTGTTTGGTCTGACTGCAAAAATAAATTGTGTTTTTCAAAACCCTGGCTTGCAGGCTGTAGTTGGAAAAGGGCGTGGTGAACGTGGCCCGGCCAACGTGGCCGAGAGAGACCACTGGTGCTGCCCGCCCAGAGCCCAGGGGGAGGGAGGAGGAAGGAGGGCGGCAGCAAAGGGAGCTGGCGTCTCACCTGCCCTCACTGCCCGCAGGCTGCCCAGCTCAGGTCACTGTGCATTTCTGATCCTCTGGGTTCTTATTTGAAAGATGAAGGTAATAAGGCTTTTCTCAGTGTGCTGTTGGGAGAAGGGTTGGCATGGTGTCAGGTACAGGATGGGTATTTAATAAATGCTTGTCCCCAACAAATGCTCGTTCAGTCTAGGACTTCAACTCCTTTTTTTTTTTTTCTGAGCTCCTGAGACATTTCTAGAAAAGTCCCAATGCATGGCTGTGCACCGCCATCATCCACGGTTTCCTAATTGCACAGAGTTTAGGTGGCATCTTGTCAAGTCAGCCTGGCTTCATTCATTCAGTTTGTTCTGTTCAATGAAGGACTAATTCCTCATGACCATCTTTCTAGCACAATATTAGGGGATGCAAAGATAAATATGACCTGGTCTGCACTCTCAAAGAGCTTAAGCCACATTCAGAGAAACAAGAAAATCCGTCAAGGGCTCTGATCCGCCTTTGGACGGCTGTCATTGCTCAGTGAGGAGCTAGAAGGGGGATCATGGTCAGAACCACGAGATAGATTTTCACAGCAATAGCACGACGCGGCGATTTTATAGATAGGGAGATTGAGACACAGAGAAGGTAATGAATGAATTTAAGGTCAAAACAAGAGGAAGGGGCTTGAGCCTACGTCTGCTCCTGGGAGCCCACTCTGAGCCTGGTTCCCCCCACCCACACCTCCCTGGCCCGTCTCCCACAATCCACCCTTCCTTTGTGCCCCTTGTTAAAGCCCAGTGTCTTGTGACCCTTGATGACATGAAGACACGTGGCATGTTTCCCATATCTTCATTGCTAAAAGCAGTGGGATGGGGGATCGCATCAAGAAGGTTCATCCTAGACCTTCAGGAGGCCCCCAACCAGAGAGGTCCTTCCCCGTTGGACACCGTATCTGTTTTACGTGGATTACTTATTTCTAGGGGAAAAATAACGACATCCCTGAAGTGGCTCTCAGCGTTGTCAAAACAGCGGAGGTTTCTTTAAGAACATTCTGTGAGACCCACGGGAGAAGAGAGCTTTCCTTCTGTTCTCTCCCCGGGGTGCCTAGAAGGGGGCCCTCCCAGGACAGTGCAGGGCCCGCAGGCTTCCACGTGGCGGTGAGCATTTCTCTTCTTCCTGTTGCTAACCTTCATGTCCAATATTCACACTCTACTAATCATTTTCTAATAAATTTCAAATTTACTCTTTATCTCAATTGTCCTCATAATGCACAAATTACCTCAGACACTTTAATAATTAAACCTCCCCGTCTCTTCCTTGTTATTAATTCCAGTTCCATCACCTTTAAAACACAAAGCGGTGTTCTTTGTTAATTTCTTGCAATCAGTTGTTAAATACATTTTCCCCATTTTGGTGCTCGCCTGTATTTTCTCCCACCACATTCATCCTCCTGCCTCTTGATGCCCAGCGAGGGCCAGGGGTAGGAAATTCTTAGCAGTCTGAAAGCCTCCTGTGGGTTCTGCTGAGAACACCTGTAGGTTGCCATCCTATGTGCAAACAATGTGAATCTGATATTTCTTATCTTTCTCATTAGGTCGTCAGTCATTTCCAGATGATTCTCCATCTTTCCTGATGTCCACTGCTGGGTGGAGGGTCCATTCTAATTGCCATCTCTTTGCAAGGAAGTCTTTTTTCTCTGGCTACCAAACTCTGCCTTTGTAACAGTGATGCTCTGAGCTCCCTCTTGGCTGTGTAGGCCAGGGTAGCTGGTGCTCACCCTCGGGTCCTCGCCTGTCCTTCCCACTGTGGGGTGTGGAGGGCACCCCCAGGCCGTGCTGTCTGGGAACTGGCATCACCATCTCCTGACAGTGTGTCCCACACATGCACACAGGGTCCCTTCCCTGCAGCCACACACCAGTGCCAGGGCTGGGGCTGGGTGAGGCTGTGAGGTGCCCCCTTGAAGGAGACTCTCACTCCAGGTGCTGCCCCTGCACCCTGGAGCGAGCACCTCTTTACATTTTGTGCTCTGGGTGCTCACAGGCCTCTCCCCAACCCAGGTCATTCTCCACCCAATCACCAGTGCCCCTCACAGGAGGACCTTATGGTGATCGCCAGTTTTACCTGTTCCCATGAGTGGGTCAAAGGTGCTCACCTATTCAGTCACATGTTATTCTGGGCATCTGGGAGGGTGTTTGGGGAGGAGATTAACATCTGAGCTGATAGCTTGATTAAAGTGATTGTTCTAGCCAGCGGGGTGGAGCTTGTCCAACCAGTTGAAGACCTGGAGAGGATCAAAGGGCTGCTTAGGGCAAGTACAGCAAACTCCTGCTGGACCCCCGGAGCTGGGTGTTGGCCTTTTCTTGCCTTCAGACTTGAAATGAAATGTGGGCTGTTGCCGGGTCTCGAACCTGTTGGCCTTCCAGGCAGTACAGGGCCATCTGCAGTCTCGGACCCCCATCCTGCTGAATGCAGTGCTGGGGACTCGTGATGGGGTCTCCACCATTGCAAGAGCCAATTCCTCGAATTACCCTTTCTCACATTCAGAGATAACTAGCCTCCTGCTGGTTCTGCTCCACAGACCCCACTAACACGCGCATTCCTTGTCCTTCTGTGACGGGCACATCCAGCGCAGCCCCCTCCCCTTCCTCCTGGTGTTCACATCCTGTGTGCCCCTCCCCTTGTGTAGGGGAGGGCTTGTGACTCACTTCCGAACATCAGAGTATGGCAAAGTTGAGGGATGCCACCGGTGATGACCATGCGAGTCTCCTTAATGTTCTCACCCTCCTGGAATATGTCACTGTGAAGGACCCCGATACATACTAGCTGCTCAATAAAAATGATTTTCTGAGAGAATGAATGAATGTTGTAACTCCAGTTGTTTTTATAAATCTATGATAGGGTTCTGTTTAATGCCTCTGTGTGTGAGTATGTGTGCACGTGTGGCATGGTGTGGGTATGTGCGGTGCGTCTGCATGTGCACATGCGTGTGAGTGGGGCATGGTGTGGGTATGTGCAGTGTGTGTTTGAGCCCGGAGTCCCGCCCACAGCACCACCCACGCTGCTCTTATGTCAACAGTCTAGGCTTCCCCTGTGATTTTGGAAGTCACACGAAGGTTCAGCCTTTGAGGGAGTATCCAGCACTCAGAGCTGAGATGAAGACAGTGCCCAGGAACCTGCCCAGGTGGCCCACCTCAAACGGCAACATCCCACTCCTTCCAGGTGGCCGAAAGTCTGTCCCCAGCAGCTGTCCTCGGGGACTTTTTTCCACATAGAAGTGAAACTTGCATTGTAGCCAACGAGGAGCAGAGCCACACAATCCTTCCTACTAGTTAACCCTGGTGGGAGGAAAGGGGAGCCAGGGCCCTCAGCCAGCCAGGGCTCATGCTGCCTGATGTGGGGCTATCCCAGCCCCATCTCGGTGAGCAGGAGTGGGTAGCAAATGGTGCAAGGGAATGCTAAAAACTATGAGAAGTTCAGAGTCAGCTTGATCTGGGTTCCTCTGAGAGAGCTGGGAGCCCCTGCACATGTGTGTGTGGAGCACGGTGTGGGTACGGGCAGTGCGTCTGCATGTGAATCTCCCTCTGCGCTGGCTCTTTGTTAACTTGGGATGGTGGCAGCCCCCTTCTAGGTCAGTGTGGGGATCAGAACACAGTGTCCAGATCAATAAAGGTTGGTTGTCTGCCTCGTGACCTCTGTCCTGCTGTCACACACTGCTGCACCCAAGGCTGACCTGGCCAGCTCCACTACCACCCCTCACCTGGGTATCTCGCTTCCTACCTGGAGCCTCCAGATTCATCTTCTTAAAGTTCAGTTTTGGCAATATGCTTCTCACACTCACGGACAGTTGCTGGCTCCCTATTGCCTGTTTGTAGGTGGAGTTCTTGGGTATAACTCACGTCCTTCTGTCTGGGAGATTTGCCTTCTTCTGCCTCTTAGAGTCTCACCTTGCTTCCCTTAGGGGGAAGCAGTATAGGCAAGTCTTCCCTCCAGGGTCTCTGGATCCAGCCAGGAGGGGGGGTCTTCTCTCCTTCTCTGCTCACAAGCTGTGGGGGCTCGGCAGCTGGCACAAAGAGCGCAGCTTCAGAGAGGCGCGGAGAGGACGCTGTGAGCTGACTCTGCAGGGCACCTTAGACAGTGCTCAGCACACTCTAGGTGCCAGGTAATGCTCATTGCTGTTCTTGTCCCCTGGCCACAAAGTCCCTGGACACTCGCTTTAGAATGGCTTACTCTTTTTGCTTTATGCCTCACATTTTAGGCACTTGTATGTTTTTAACAATCTTTTCTTGACCGTAAGTCCTTGGAGGATGGAGACAGTGTCTTGTTCATCCTTCACAGTGACTGCAGCAGAGACCCAAACTAAGGCAGCCAAGTTGTAGGACCAACAAGCAATGGCCATCCAGAAAGTCCCCGCCAGGTTCTCTCAGGCTGTACCCAGAGCCCACTGAGTCAGTCGCCCTTGAGCTCGACCCGCAGCTGACGCAGCCACCAGCCTCACTCTTGCGCTCCACCCGCCCCTCTGCTTGTGCCTCTGAGCAGGGATGACCACCATCTGGAAATGAGAGAATCATTTTCCTCTCGATGGCTCGAGATTTCCGTCTGTCCCCGAGTGAGGAGAAGCGTCTAGCATGGGAACCATGCTCCTCGGCCCAACGTGTTCAGTGTGGCACAGCTGCGTGGCCTGGGGATGACCAACTGTGGGCCACGCCTCTACTTGTCTTTTAGTGTTTATTTTTGGCTTCTCCAGAGCTAGAGTAAGATTCCTCTCCAGTCAGGACCCACCAGGACCGCCAATTCCCACGTCTGGTGCAATCGGAGCAGCGGCTGGCGACTGTGAGCTGGGACCTCCATTTTGGAAATCCACTGGATACTGCGCATGGAGATGCTTCTGGATCTTAATCACTTTCATTTCCCAGTATTTTTAACTCTAGAAATTCAGCCAGGGAGACAAGTGGACATGGGGACAGGATCCATGTTTGCGTGTGTCGGGGCTCATGGTGGGCATTCGGGGATGGTCTTTTTTTTAACAAGTAAAAGGTGGAAGTAACCTATCCCACAGGGTGTGCTGTTCAAATGACAGTGGCGAGTGGCAGGTCAGAGGCTGGAACGTGGGGCAGCCACTAAGGGCACTTGTGACAGAGGCTTAGCGGGGTGGGGTGGGGTGGGGTGGATGTGACATGAAGGGAAGGCGGCAGGCACAGTGGTGTGTGGATCCCGGTTGTGGGTTTTCATACTTGCATTTGTTTCCATTTATTATTCCATGAAAGGACGGGACTGAGAACATAAAGGATCCAGGTCTATGGTTCTCCACTGGAGGGGACTCTGCCCCCACGGGGTTATTTTGTAGTGACTGGACACACTCTTTATCTTGATGCCTGGTGGGTGTGTGCGCTGCTGGCTTTGATTAGACTAGGGGTGCTGCCGAGCATCTTAATATCCAGGGCAGCCCCCAGGACGGGCATCTCAGCCCGGCAGCCCTTGGTGCTGAGGTTAGGGGGCCCCGCTCCAGGTCTCTCTGCCTTCTGCCCCCCGATGACATGAGCAGATGTCCTCCCTCTGCTCTTTCCCTCCCTCCTGCCTTTTCTGGTCCCTCCAGCCCTCCAGCCCCCTCCCTCTTCCCCCCCTCTTGCTGGTTCTCTTCCTCTCTCTGGTGCATTGGGAGGGTGAGCGCAGGTCAGCGCTGTGCCGAGGGTTCCGCAGGTAATAACGGCTACCCCGCAACCCTCCTTACATCTGACTGACGTGGTAGGCGACACTGTCACTGAGGTGAGATCACCTCTTTGAACTCTTCTGAAGTTTCCAATGATTAACAGCACTCTGTACACTGTCTGACCTGCACTCAGACGCCTACATCCACATGTACACACCCGCATTCGTGTGCTGTCCTCTCTTGGTGTCTGCAGGGATGGTTCCCAGACCCCTTGGGGAAACCAAAATCCACAAACCCTCAGGTTCCTTCTAGAAATGGCATATTTGCATATGACTTTTGCACTTCCTCCCGCATACTTTAGACTCCAGGAAAGTCAAAATTTAAAAAGTTAAAAATACAATACAGCACCTGCCACAGGACAGGTGTGTTGTGATGTGGGGGGCGAGCGGCTGCTCTCCAGTCAGGGGAGCTCACAGCTGCTGTCCTTCTGGATTAACTGTAATTTGTGGTACTGTAAATGTTATGTCAATAGCTACACTGTTTCTTTTCTTCTCTCTTCTTTTCTTTTTGGAATCATGACAAGAAAATGTTGTGCGTGATCAGTACAGTGCAACTTGTTTTTTTCTTCAAGTCTTTTGATCCTCCTTTGATTGAATCTGCTGATTCAGAGCCTGTGGGTACAGAAGGCCAGCTGCAAACACACTGAAAATGTGTGCGTGTGCGTGTGTGTGTGGGGGGGTATGTGTGTGATCTGGATTTTTATGGTAAAAAAATTGCAGAAATGGCCATCTTGGGGTGGCGGGATCCACGGAAAGCTTTGTGCTTTCTTCTTTATGCTTTTTATATTTCCCTTTGTACTTTTCTCTGTTCTCCACATTTTCTTCAAATATGTAAGTTCCTTCTGTCACATTAGAACCCAGAAGTGTATTGGAGCCCTCTGGGACAGAAGCTCTCTATGAGGACGGCCTCTGTCACAGGAGAAGTTTAGAGAAACACTCTTTTTTTAAAATTTTTAAAATATTTATTTTTCAATTTTTTGTGGACACAACATCTTCTTTTGATTTTTATGTGGTGCTGAGGATCAAACCCAGCGCCCTGTGCATGCCAGGCGAGCGCGTTACCACTTGAGCCGCATGCCCAGCCCCGAGAAACACTCTTTTATGGAGCTGTGCCACATGTCACCAAAACAAAGCACTGGGACGCCCTGCCAAAACATGTGAGGCAGTGGACATTAGTGTTACAAACCTTGCTGGTGGCCCTCAACTGGCTTTCTGCTTTACTGAGGCTGGCTCCCTGCAGATAAATGATTTCCTACTGGTCTCATTACACACTGGGAAGTGCTTCCATTTACCCTTTTAATGCCCGTCTCACTTCCTCCCTCTTCAGTGATGAGCTGATAAGATGAACCTTGCCCTGGTGTGCATCCCAGATCCATCTAGAGAGTCCTCCCTAGATGAACAGGACCACCCGGCCCCAAGAGGTGAGGATTTGTCTGAGGATGAACACCCTTTATTTTTTTTAATCTCTAGAGTTTTTAATATGGAGCCAGGTATAGGAACACCTCCCTTAGCTGTCATCATGCCCATGTCCCCTGAACTGGCAGAAGGAAGAGGATTCCAACCTTCTTGTGTCACTCACTTCAGGACAACCACTTGCCACTGGCGGTCACCTGCCAGCAGAGGCTCTGGACCCAAGTATGCAGCACCTCAGCACTGACTGGTGGGATTTCTCCAACAAGTGTCATCCCTCATCCCTTAAGGTACATGGAACTTGCTGGAAACTTCTTCCACATTCCAGTCCTTCAGCTACTTAAAGGTGGGCTACATGTCCCTCCCCATCTCCCCTTCTCTAGGCACACTAGTTCCTTCCGCCATCCTCAGGGTCAACATTCCCCTCACCTTCTGCTAACTTCTCTGCTGTCTCCTCCTGTCACGAGTGGTCTACATCGCCTGGTGGAGCGTCTCCACGTCGCAGGTCATTTCTGGAGCCTGAACAGTCAGGCTAATTTCCGTTCCTCCTGGGGGCAGAACTTTCTACTGCAGGTCACCTAGAGAGGGGGCGAGTTATCAGCAGGTCCCTCTGGGGAAATTCCTTGCCCTGGGGAAATGTGTCTAATGTCTGTTCAGGTGGAGGAACAAGGGACTGGCCCTTTAGACTACATAGTGAAATCTTCTGCCCAGTGCACCTCCATTGTCCTGATAGGCCTTCCTTGTGTCATTCCTGAAGGTGGCAATGAGCCTTCTGCAAAGATATGTCCACTTCACGGGCTCCTTCCCAGAGAATCCGACTTGGAGACCTGCCAATCAAGCCCTTCAGTGAACGGCCCTGGAGCTCAGGGCTAGCTGGGATTTTCTGTAGCAGCCTAAGGAAGGTGCAGAGGTTTTCCTTGTGGAAGAGCAATGGAAGGGCAATCCCAGTTGCCTTGGCCAGGACACACTACCTTTCCCACCATCTCTCTCTGCTTCAGTGCTGGGGCTCTTAAAGGTTTAAGCAGGACTGCAAATTCATAAAGGCTCTGGGAAGATGGAACTCAAAGCCATGATCATCAGTGTGAATGCCAGCAGAGCTCTCCAGTAGCTACTGATGAACGTATGTCATTGTGTATTGCATTGATCCCCAGGACCCTCCATGACCTGAGGGTCAACACGCACTCTGCTCCTCTAGCCAGTGCATGCCAGAACACAGTGTGGGAGGTTCTCACCACAGTTGCCCCAACGGTGGGTCCTCTGTCCTTCTAGCCAGCTTCTGCCTAGGGTGGGAAACCCCCACTCCTATGCATCTGAGCCACTTCTGCAAACAGCGTCCATGGTACTTCTCTCCCCAGCATCTCCTTTGCATCCTCTGTGCCTGTGCTGACCTCTTAGTCTAAATGATCACTCCTACTCTGTGCCTCTGCCCCAGTTCCTCTGTGGCCCTCCATCTCAGCATGAGCTGCTTTGAAGCACGCTGTCTATCATGAACTCCTACAGGGTCCTGGCCATGCCTCACTCATCTTTGTCCCCCAGCAGCTAGCTCAGTGCTTGGGACACACAGTCGTTAATCGGGAAGTATGCATGGAATCCAGGTAAACAAAACTAAAATGCTGTAGTTCTAACCTGGGACTTTCAGCTTATTGGAGAGATACCAGCTCTGCCTCATGACTTTTGAAGCAACTTCACATGTGCTTTCAAAGTTCCCTGCTGGCTCTTCCCAACCAATGGCTTCCAACACACAGGAGGGAAGGGAGAAATGGGCTTGAGGTTTATCATGATAAAAACAGCTGTGAGAATCACTTTTTCTTCTTTCTTCTTTTTCCCTTTTGATCCAGAAAGACTTTGGCACAGAACCTTGGATTAAAGATTGCACCCGAAAGAGTGAATCACATAATCACCCTGGCTTTCTGTCCGTGGCTTCTACTGACTCGTGACTGGGGAATGTATACCCCAGCAAGCACTGCAGGCCTGCAGGGCCGGGCAGGCAGAGGAAGGGTTTGAAGCTTGCCAGAGCCAGGATAACAGAAAGTGAGCTAAAGCACAGGAGAGGCTCCAGACCTCTGTCCTCAGCTCCCTCACGGCATCAGATGGGATTAAAATGCATCTGTGCAGGACAAGACTAGGAAGGTCTAACCAGAAAAAAACGCTTCTGGGAGCCCTCATTATGATCTTCCGGAGTGAGAGAAGCCCTCAGTAAGATCGCCATGTGCTACTTGGAAGGAGCAGGGCTAGATTGGCTTATCTGGTTTCCCTCAGTTTTTATCACTTCCTTCTCCCACGCTGAGGAGCCCGGCTCCCATCATCTTTAACCCCACTCCACCCCAAGCAATCCCCTGTGTATGCTCCAGGCACAGATGGTCTTCTCACCAGTACCACCATGTCTCCTGTGTCTTCTTCCTCCTGCTCAGCCCTGGTCCCCCATGCCAGACCCCCATCCTCTACCTGCTCTAGGTTAGGTACCTACTTCGTCCTCTCCCCTGATCCCTGCAAGTGAAGGATTGACATTAGTGAAACACCTGAACTCACAACACACGTCCAGCTCACTACAGTTCTGTCCACCTGGCAATGTCACATCCTCTAAATGGAGTCTCCTCCCTGACATGGCCACTGGCTAAAATCCTCCCTTTGCATTTGAGTTCCACTAATCTTTGATCTGTGACGCCTTCTTGAAAGTTCCAGGATGGTTGCCAGACTTGTTTATCCTTTTCTTGATCTTGCATGGCCCTCAATGCAATGCCCATGTACTGTCAGACCTCCTGCCCCCTGGTGTCTCCGAGGACTCTGAATTCCTTGCAAAACAGGCAGCTTCAAACACCCAGCACACTGAAGGTGTCTGGTGGAGTGGCCACGGAAATCTGTCTCTGTCATTGCAGCACCAGAGGTGGGAGGGTGGCGGTGAGTGGCAGATTTGCGTGAGGCAATGCACCATGGTGAAGCCATGCACTCCCAGACTCGTCTTATGCCTCAGTCTCCACATCACGTGGTCAGAACGCAGTCTCCACCTGCTGTCTCATTGCTCTAGGACCCAGAGATATTGAAGATCATTTTATGGCTTAATTGTTTTTTTTTTTTCAGGTTCAGGCTAAATTCTGTTGTCCACAATGCAGCTTGTGTCTTTGCAAATAACTTGGGAATAGTTCAGTTTTCACAGTTCAGTAAATATGAACCTCTGAATCCATAAAATAAATAGAATGAACCTTCGGCTCATCAGATTTGGCACCTTCACAAAACTGCCCTGACCCTTCTCATGGCTCTTGGATTCCAGTTTCCAGCTTGAAGGAGGGAATGGAGACTCTCTCATGTATTTAATACTCATGAGAACCCCTAGAAGGCTGGAAAGGGAGCCCCAAGAGAAAGGTTCACCGAAGAAAGAGGAGAGAAGGGACTTTTGCCCTCTGAACCTAACGTGCAAGAGAGACTAGGCTGAGGTTTAGTTTGGAGCTTGTTTGCATTTCTTTATTGGACAAAGTAAAAGGAAAAAGAAAGAAAAAGAAAAAGAGGCTTGGGTTGCAGGGTTCAGGATTCCCTGAAAGAAAGATAAGGGTGGAATACTCTTTCCCTTACCTCACTTCCACCACCCCAGGGAGGCGGCCATCAGATCTCTAGGAACCTGCAGGGGCCTCTTACCTGGCCTGCTGGATTGGAGTTTCTCTCCACTTTGACCCAGTAACTTGTCTCTTTCATGTATCTGGGCTACTGACCCAATAAAAAATGAAGGTTCTTTGATCTGATACCAAGGGTTTCCAAGCAGCCTGCACTTGGCAACCCTGATTCAGCCCCTGCCTTCTTGCCGGGCAACTTCAGCACATCAGTTACCTTCTCATTTATAAAACGGGGACACAGGACTCTTGTGAGAATCAAAAGAAATGATGGATATAAGCATTCGCAGATTGTCAAGTGTTTAAAAAATTGCTATGGTGATTGTCATTATTATAAGAACTCAATGACACATGTTCAAATGAATCTATCCATGGCTCCGAGATTTAAATGTTGTAGAAATTACTTGAGCGGTATGTGGAGACTCTTGGGATGCATCCTAAGATGGAATGGCTGGGCAGGCCTGCCGCCATGATGGATCCTCCCCCCACAAACCCTGCTTCCCAGGGAATGTCAGCATCTTGGTGCTGAGAACAGCGGCATCAGCAGCTCCGAAGACACTGGAGCCTGAAGGAGTTGAGGAGCCTCCAGCCTGATCCCAATGATTCATGGATGAGGAAATGGAGCCCTAAAGAAACCGAGTAGTTTGCTCGAGGGGGGACAGCTGGAGAAGTTCAACCAACACTATCCGCAGAGCTGTGCGGGGACCCTGCTTGCAATCCCTCCCACGAGGATCCCTCAGACGGACTTCACCCAACTCGCCATGGTTTCTCAAGTTCAAACCAATCTGAACATAGGCTTCAGGTGTACTTAAAACAACTGTTACAGTTATTATTTCCCATCCAAAAGTGAAGATTTAAGTACTGTAGGAACCCATTTATTGCTTTTTATTAGTTTCATATATTGGGGTCTTCTTAAAGATTTCCTTTGAAACAAAGGTTTGTGTTACTGAAGATGTTATAAGATCTTGACCTAGAAAGAAAAGTGCTGAAGGGAACTGGGGTAAAATTCTCTGTAAAGGGGTTTTTCTGTGTGTGGAGGGGTGAACTTATAGAATGGCAGCTGCGGTAAAGCAAATTCATTCACCAATTTTCCAAGAGCCTAATGTGTCCGTGTATCCCCGAGGGGACATCGGCTCCCTGACTCCCCCACAGTCCACCAGGGGGTCTTTTCTGCACTTCTCTCTGTTACTAGAAGTCTCTTTGGAGACAGAAGCTTGTGTTCTCATGTAGCGGGTCTTCTAGTCTATGAGCAGATGGTTCAACCCAAGGATGGACAAAAATTAACTTCTATATCCCTGCAAATGGTGTCACTGAAAGTGTTCTCATGAGGAGACATGCTGGGGGGGGGGGCTTTCATTTAATTTTTTGCTACGTTTCTCATATTTTAGAGAGAGAAAAGAGAAAGATATGGATAAATCCATCCAGTGGGGCTCCAACATTTCTTGTTTGAGAAGGGCTTAGGATAATGCTTTTTAAATTACCTTGTCCTGTGACCTACAGTAAAACATATGCCCCAATATGCACAAGTTCTTTCTCTCAAAGATATATGAAATAACTAAATATAGAAATTCGGCACACAATGATACTTAACCTTATTGCATTCAACTCTCATCTCGGTCTCCTCCCCTCCCCTCTCCTCCCTCCTCTCTCCCTTCCTGACCTCCCTTTCCCTTCCCTTCCCCTCTCTTTCCTTCCCTCCATTCTCATTCCATTCTGTTCCATTATATTCTGTTATTTCAAAACCATTGGAAAACTTCCACTAAATAGACCTTATCACCAACTAATGTACTTTGTATTTTTTTAACAATGACTTAGGGACTTACCTTACACATGGACTTGCACCATGTACAACTGTGTCAACCCTAAGTATTGATGTTGGGAACAGGTGGATTGTGAGGAAGTTCTGTATCTGCCAATGGCTCCAACTGTCACTCAGGAGTGTTCCCAGAAGTGGTGTCATCAGATGGGGAGGGTCTTCGCCTCTTGTCAGAGGAGCAGCTGGGTACTAGGAAGGGGGCCTTGAGGGCGGCTGAGCAGGATTTGCACATGACTCCTGGAGGATGGGACTAAGGCCCAGTGTGGGGCCTCTAGGGAGAGCACCTTGGGCACACTGTGGGGGATAGACTCCCTTGTGGTCGTCAGAGCCCTTAGGAGCTGGGTACCCAGTGAAGGAGCCAGGACAGGGAGGTTCCAGGCTGCGTTGGTTTTCAGTGAACATTCCCCACCTGTTCTGTGGCAATCCTCTGAAGGAGTTGGGGTGCACTGCTTCTGAGTATGCCTAACTGGGTGTTGATCATTTCAAGCTGCAACCACCCAGGAACTGTGGCTGCAGAGGGCCATTTGGCCTGTCTGTCCCTTCACACAGAAGGCTATTGAGATTCCCTTGGGAGGGTGTCCTCCCTGCAGTATGGTAGGAGATGACCTTCATCACCAGGGACTGGCAGTTGGAGTTGTGGTGACCCTGAGGACGTCACCCTCATCTCCCAGTGGCTTCACATCCCACCATCTCTCTTCCTGATACCCTAGAGCTTACAATCTCCTAGGCCAGAGACCCCTTTGTCTTATCCCTTTTTTGACAACCATCGTTTATCTAAGTTATAAAAATATATTGCCTTGGCCATTTCTTCTGGTTGAGACTCTCATGTGCATGTTAAATTCGTCAACTCATTTGATTTTCTCTAATTCATCTTCCTTATGCTAATTTGACTCCTGAACCAGCTGAAGAGCTCACATAACACTGGGGTGGGGCTGGGACATCCTCTCTCCTACGTATCTTCTGCTTAGCCATGGAATTATCCAGGTGCATGCAGAAGTCATCAGTCCCCAAAGGCCACTCTTAAGTGCTTCATATACGATAACTCATTTGATCCTCGCAACAACCCTGGGAAGTAGGTTTTACTATTACCATTTCCAGTTTACAATCCCGTAATTGAAAGCCTGAAAAGATAAGTAAATTGTCCACAGCTGCCAACCCAGACTTGACCTCCACGTGTCTGGTTCAAGAGCATCCTGCTCCCCACTGACGTGTGCTGCCTCTTGTAGAGCAGCTGAGCTCCACCTGCTAGCAAGCTCAGGTCAAGCAGTGGCCGTAAGGAAGGTGTAGCCTCTGCGGTGCTCACACATGCTGTCTGGAGCCTGGAGCATAGAGAGGGATGGACAAGACACGAGGCTGCCGAGGGGGGACAGGCAGTGTCAGAAGGTCAGCATATCCTGCCAGATCCTCCCATGACATTCTGTATCAGGGCATCTGAAACTCCAGTTATGAAGTACAGGACCGAATACATCCTGAAAATATTAGGGTTAAGAAAACACAATAGGCTCTTGCTGTGCCAGCCAGTCAGCACTGGAGGTGAGGTGGGGCGGGCATGGGCAACACTTCCCTCAGTCATGGCACCCCTGGGCAGCTTCTGCCCAGCGCTTCTCCTTGGCTGCTGGGGAACTACTGCAATAGGAAGGGAGGTTGCCAGGTGGTCAAAGTAGCCACGGTGACACAGTCGGGCCTGCATTGTAGAAAGATCATTGGGGTAGGGGAGGAAAGAGACAGGACAGGAGGTGTGTGTGGGTGGTAACGACGCCCGGGGGGCTGGTTAGGAGGCCAAGGCACCAGTGCCAGGTCCTGCAGCAGGAACCACGAGCTGGGACAAGCTCAAGGTATGTTTAAGGGGCAGGATTGATGGGACTTTCTGCCAGAGAGATGTGACAGCCAAAGGAGAGGATCGGATCCAGATGACTTCCAGGTCTTCAAGCTCCTACGACCTGAGCTAGTCGGCGGTGGGAGAGGAGGGGACATGGACTGGTGGTGCTGGCAGGTAGGCAGTGGAGCAGCCAAGCAGAGGTGGAGGTGCAGGGGTCAAGCTAAGGAGAAGGTCAGGCAGAGAGAGATAGGACCCGTCAGCATGCCAGGAAAGAGACCTTGTCACATAGAGAGAGAGACTTAAATAAAATCAGGGGTAAGACAGGATCCTGTGAATCACTAAGATGAGCAGAGAAAGAGGCTCTCAGAGAGTGGAGGACAGAGAAATGGGGGGGGGGCAGGTCTAACCGGGAAGTGCCTCGGCCCCATCTCAATCTGAGTCCTGGCTGTTAATTCAGACACACATAGAGACAGACACATAGAGACAGACACACATAGAGAGTAAAAGGTGGGCCCAGGTGGACAGCCAACCTGATGGACTTTGTCCCAGAGCCAGCGCAGCACATTTATCATACAGATTTCAGGAAAAGGTCATTTTGGGGAATGTTTCAGCAAAGCAGGCGATCTGAAGGACGCAGGACTGCTGAGACATGAGGGGCATCTTGTTTTGCTCAGAATCCTCTAGCCCTGGGAGTTGGTAAGCCTCTACTGGTAAAACTGACCTTTTCACAGAGTTTCCCTAGGCCGGCATCACCATAACAACTGGGCCATCTCAACCTGAACTTTTTCACAGGCAGTCCCCAGAGCAACCCAGCCATGAGGAAGGCAGACCATGATTCAAATCCCCGCTCTCCACGGTGGGAGTGGGGACGACAGCAGGAGTGGGCATCGCAAGCTTTTGAGGGTCCATTCCACTGTCCACGTCCGTGTGCTTTTTGTTCCTGAAATTCTCCCAGTGGGAAATTTGTGATTGAAAAACACATATAAGGAGGTAAAGGTGAGTGGCTGAACAAGATCCTGACCAAAGCTTCAAGGACACTTAGAAGTCATTGTACTTTTTCCTAATGAAATAGCAAGAGTGTTATGTAAAATAATTTATCTGTTTTATTTATGGCAGAAATGTGAGCCAAGATTTGTTGAGTGCCCTTTGTGTTCCATGAGTGATACTAAATAATCCTGGAGGGCAAATAAAACAGGCACACCCCAGGGCCTGGACTTGCTCAAGGCTAGTCCATTATCAGAGCCAGAAATTCTATCCACAGAACCTGGACTGTGATCGGTGGCACAGAGCAACCTCACACACTCAAACCAAAGGCCACTCCTAAGTGCTTCATATACAATAACTCATTTGATCCTCACAACAACCCTGTCACTAGAAACAGGGGACATACCTCCCTCCAGGTGCTTGTCAGATGTCCCTGCATTCTGCTCATGATTTGCAGAGAGCACACACTGCTGGCAGGTAGCCTCCAGCTCGCTGGTTTTCTAATTTCCAGCACCTTTGGACTTTACATTCATGGTTCTCTCTCCCTCACCAAAGTCACTTGTGATATTTGCAATAACTCAATCAAAATGCTTAGGTCAATAGGAGACTTACCTAAATCTGCATATGAAACATGTTCCTGGCCAGGAGGGGTTGCAGGGTGTCCGAGTTTCAGGTTACTCTTTTGTCCCTGTTGTGGGTGGGAAGAAGCCTAGTTACAGTGTCCAGAGGGGAGGGTGATTACATTTTGAACCTGTCATTTTGCTGGACAGACGCACATGGATTATGGCCTCTTTTCCCAGCATGAGGAGTGCCAGAAAGTAGAGGTGACAAAGCTGTTCCTTGAGTTGACTTGCAGGCACTCTTTCTGATCCCTGTTCAGTTGATAAGAAACTAAGGCCCAGACCCTTTGACTACACTTTTTAGAAATAGAGAAAAGATTATATCCCTTTACGACTTCTGTCAGCTTGAAAAAGCCATGAATCACAGCAAAATGGCATTTTATATTTAGTAATTCGTCTCCCGCTCGGATCAAGATGACAAATCTTGTGCAGAATAGCTCCCTGTGACTCACATCAGCTTTTAAAGATGTTGGTAACAAAGTTTGACGAATCGTTATCGACCGAGCTTGGAGGGTGTACACAATTTATCTCAGCTATTAATAAGAGATGCAGTCTTCATCTGCTTCAGAGCGTAATTATGATTTCCTGCACTTGGCATGCCTCTCACAACGAGAGAGAAGATGCGTTTCAGACCTGACAGAGTCCTCATGAGCCTTGTTGAGGGCAAGGCTTCTAGATTTTACTACATCAAGAAATCTTGGAAAGGATTCTAAGTATATGAAAAAAGGGAGATACACTTAAAAATGGACACAACATAATGTGATAAAAACAGTTTCATTGTTAATACATTAATAATTCATTAATATTAAAATTTACATAATGAAATTACAGAAGCCTGGAGAAATGTCAATCATTAGGAGGTTCGGGCTCACTCTGCTCTTTTTTTTTTTTTAAGAGAGAGAGAGAGAATTTTTTAATATTTATTTTTCAGTTTTCGGCAGACACAACATCTTTGTTTTTTTTTTTTTTTTTTAATTTTATTTTTTTTAAAGAGAGAGAGTTCACTCTGCTCTTGTCTCCTGTGGCTAGAACTTGGATTTTATGCTTTCATCTCCTCTGGTTGGTTGTGCCAAATCTAATCTTTGTAGCTAATTAGTTGACTCACTTTTTCCAACTGTTATTTATTCAGAAAATACCTTAGGCCCTGGGGTATGAAGCTGGAGAATGCCCAGCCCCTGGCACAGAGGTGCTCACAGATCTGTGGAGGGTGCGTGATGCACAGATCGGGGTGGACATGCAGGACCAGCCTGTTTCCATTCAGATTTCAGAGAGGAGTGAACATGTGATTTTCAGGAATTCAAGCCCAGAACTGGGAACTGAGGGCCCGGCTTGAGTCTTAGGTTAGGAACTTCAGACAGCATGTGTACCTCTGTGGCCCTCGGCTTCCTGAGCTAGAAACTGGGGCTGAGGTAGAGCTGTCTCAGCAGTGCGGGCTGAACCAGGCTGCGTGTGAAACACTGAGCAGTGTGTTTAGAGCAGACTGACGCTCAGGGTCTGCTTTGCACGTGAGTGTGAGATCAGGCAATGGTGGCGACCAAGGAGGCAGATTTAACAGGCCGCTGGACGAGGCTTTATCTGAGACTCACCACTGGGCGGAACTCCATCAGACCCAGTGGACAGGAGGAGGGTCTGAGGAGAACCCTGGGGACTCGACAGGGACTGGAATTTTATGAGGATTGCAGCAGGCAGGGAAGGGCTTTGACAGGAAAAGTGTTTTTAGAGTCCCTTGTCCCACTGGAGTTGGTCAGGGGAACTGGCTGAGACCCAGGATTGGTCAGGAGACCCTGCTGATTGACAGATGTTAGCCAGGAGATCCCGTGATTGACAGGCGTTTCTGATGGCGCCTGATTGATGTTTCTTTCGCGTTCACGGGCTGCTTCATGCTTTGTTCCTAAGTCACTGCCACGGACCTGACAGTGAGCAGATGAGTGCCCACTCTGGGCCCACACCTGACAGGCACCCCCAGCCCCCAACCAGGTATGAGCTGAGGGGATGGTTCAGGGCACCCCCAGCTGGGCCAGCAAGGGCTCTTTCTGGTGCCCGCGTGCTCAGGTCTTGCCTCCACATGAGGTTGCTCCTTGAGCTGCTTCCTCTCCTGCCCCCCCTGCCCTGCCCCCACCCCATCATCACCTGTCTCATCTTTTCCTCACCTGTGTCAGGGAGGGATGCATTCAGAGGCCAACAAAAGACCCGAGCACGGGAGCGTTACTACCTAAGGATTTATTTATTTCACAAGAGATTGTTGTGTTGCAGCCATTGAAGAACCAAGCCCACCATCTCTTTGTTTGGTGGAATGACTTTTGCAGGAAGAAGAAAAAGTACATGTGTTTATCAGCTTTCTGTTGCTGTAACGAACACCTGAGATAATCAATTTATAAAGAGAAAAAGTTTGCTTTGGCTTCCAGTTTCACAAGTTTGAGCGCATGATCAGTTGGCCCTGTTGCTTTGGGCCTGTGAGGAGGCAGCACCTCAGAGTGGAAGCATGTGCTACAGCAATACCCCATGGCCAGAGAGCGAGAGAGACACCAAGGCCCACAGTCCCCCACTGGGCACACTCCACTGACCCGGAGACTTCCTCCTGGGCCCCACCCCTGAGGGGTTCCACTGCCTCCTAATGGTGACATGTTGGGGACCAAAATATTAACACAAGTACCTTTGGACATTCTGGATCCAAGCCCCAGAAGCGCAGGATCACGGAAGCAAAGGATGGGCTGAGGCCATTCCCACTGGGTGTCTTACAGGGTTCCATGTGGGGGACATCACAGTCCTGAGCAGCCAGGGACAATGGCTGCCCTACTGTGAGGGTCTGAAGTGGAAGGCAAGGAGAAGGGAGCTGCTCACTGGTCATGTGGCTCTGGCTCCTCCGGGCCCACAGTTCCCAGGGAACCTCTCCTGACAACCACACCGTCACTGTTAGCCCCAACCCAGGAGGAGATTCTGCCCCTGTCACTAAGCCCTTCACACCGACATTGAATCGCCCTTTCATGAGCCCCTCACTTCACAGGTCACAAAGTGCCTTCTACTGTGACCTCCTATTCTCCCCTCACCACCACCCAGAGGGTCACACCTCCTTTCTGAGTTCCAAAAAGGCACCAGACTCCACCCAGCACTGCAAGATGTTGGGGGAAACACCAGATTTAAGACCAGGAGCAGGACCCTTAACCCCAGCCCTGGAGGTTTTTGGAGTCAGGTAAAACAGGATCCCAGTGCTGGTTTGGCCACTTATTAGCTGTGCTAATAGTGCAAATAAACAGGCATCTTAGTCTGTTTTGTGTCGCTTTAACAGAAGAGCACAGACTGGGTAGTTTGTCAAGAACAGAAATTCACTTCCTTAGTCCTGCAGTCTGGGAAGTGCAAGGCCAGGGGCTGGGGTCTGGCGAGGGCCTTCTCTCAGCGTCCATAGTGGAGGGTGGAAAGGCAAGAATGGCATAGAGGGGCTGAACTCTCTTTCACAGGGGGCCTTCCCCCTGATACGAAGCCACTCCCACGATCTTGGCATTAATCCACTCACAATGGCCACCAGAGACTTCAGGCTTGTTCCCTGGAGCCAGTGGTCAGGGCGAGAAGCAGCACGGAGCAGAGGAAAGGCGAGAGCAGGGTGAAGAGCAGGTGCTAAGTACTGCCCCCCCAGGTCTCGCTGGCTGTGGGAGCCTGGAACCCCAAGACATGAGGGCCTTGCTCGGCTCAGTTCTCCTGCAATGCCAGGGGTCAGAGGGACTGGAACCGGGTCCCAGAGCAGTGCAGCAGGCCCCTTCCCAACCAGCTCCTCAGACATAAGCCAGAGGACCACCCGTCTCCAGCTCTGCTCAAGAGGAAGCACTTGGCCTTTGTTCTGAATTACAGCCATCTCCTGTGGTTCTCATAGTTAAGCAGGACCACACTTTATTCCCACTTTACAGAGGAGCAAACAGAGGTCAGACCTTGCTATGTGGAGAGCAGTAGTAGGTTTCCATTGGAACTCAAACCTGGCTCCAAATGATATGCACTAGGAACGCCTCTTCCTTGGTGGAATGTCCCCGGGACACCATCCCAAGCAGTTCTTAGTAGATGGAGTAGTAGGCTGCAGCAGTGGCAGCATTAGTATCAGCAATAGAAGCAGCAGCGCCACCGTGAGTAGTAGCAACATTCCAAAAGCAGCAGCAGCAGCAGCAGCAGGGACCCACTCTGAGCACTGCCTGTGGGTGGGGCTGCACTGTGATTTCAGAACTCTACTAAGTAAGAGAGAGGGAATTGGTGTCTCTCCTTCCCCTCCACTGAGGAGCACAAAAGTAAAGCAGCTTGACTGAAGTTGTGCAGATAGGAGTGGCTGCATGGGTTTCTGTCTGCACCCTGCTCCTTCCCACCTCCCTGCCTCCGTATCATTTGCAGGTGTGCTGCCTTCGATTCATGGGCTGCAGAGTGGGCCACCGTCAAGCGGAGACACAGGCAGGCAAGTGGTTGCACCTCACTCAACAAAGGGCTCATCCCAGCTCAATCTGCCCTTGCCTGGAGTCGGGAGAGGAGTGGTGTCTATCAGACTGTCCAAGAGTTCAGTGGAGTTTGGTGGGAATTGTCCACAGCCTCGCAGCTCAGGGAAATCCAGTCCCAGTTCCACCCGACTCTCCGCCCACCCAACTGCACCTCTGACAACCATGCATTGGTGCTCTATCTGCAGGCATCCACTGTGGGGCTCACTGGTCCCAACCTAACTGTGAGCATCCTAGGGCACCCGTCTCTCAACTGCAACACAGGTGCCCCTCTCCCATCTCCACATTTGTTGCAGGGATCTGTGCAAAACATGCGGAATGCCGACTTTCACACTGGTGACAATGCTTGCGGGTTCCGGGTCATCTGGACTCTCCTACCTGGAGTTTCCCAGGCCTGCCACCTTGCCCGCCACACGGGCCACCCTGTCCTGAAACACACCCAGCCTCTCTGGCTTCCTTGGTCACTGTTGTTTTCTCCAGCCCTCTTCCTGCCACTGTCTGCAGACCCTCCCTCTACCCTCCTCGCCCAGAGGGAATGGCTGGAGTCCCTGGCCTCAAATGGCACGTCCATGTCACTTTGCCATTGTCCAGCCTGGGCCCTCTGTGGGCATGGCCTTCTGCTTCTGTACCTGATGTCCTCTCTCTTTCAGCACACAGCACAGAGCATCTGCTGAGCATGGACTGCCAGGTCATGCAAGCCTCGCTCATGCATGAGGGATGGACAGGAGCCCTGCCTGCCCTGCCCCAGGATGCCAGCGCACTGCTCCTGGTGGGGGAGGGCAGGAAGGCCTTTTCCATGAGCAGTGGATCCAGCCATCTCGCTGTGCGGTCCTAACACACCCCCGATGAATGAATGAGCAAGCGCGTAGCTGACAGGAGTGCTCAGCCCAGTAGCACACTGGCAGAGGGGAGGTGCATGGCTCACCGCACTGTGGACCTCCTCGGTGGTCCAGTGTGAAGCATCTGACCTCGCGGCTCTCCGTAGCTGTAGGGGCTTGCCATCCTCCACCGGCCCGTACAGCACATGCTGCAGGTGGAAGGCTAGCTCTTCCCTTAGGCCTTCAAGATGACCAGGTTGTCACTGGAGCTGTGCAACAGACACTGACATCGCCAATTCCCTCCCTCTCCCTTCTGACTCTCTGGACCCTTATTTTATTCTTCCTGCATCTCTCCTTCTCCCAGCCCTCGTCCCCGTTTCTCTTGGTCTCTGTCTGTCCTCTGCCTTCTCTTCCTCTCGGTCTCCCTTCCTTCTTGGTTTTCTTCATAGATTCAGGGAACTCTCCCTTCCCCCTCCTCCAGCTCTTTGCCCACCACTTGGAGTCACGTTAGAGGCGTGAGCCTCAGGGCCACAGCTGGGACTTGAACGCGGCCCCCTCGCTTATGATTGTACACTCCGGCAAGGCCCTCAGCCCTGGGCGCTCCTTTCCTCAGCTGTGTGTGCAGAGCTTGGTGACTGTGGGTGCTGGAAACACTGGAGTCTCCACCCAGTCTCTTCACCATCTCTTCACTCTGATTTAACTCAGCAAATCATGAATTTCTACCCAGGACAGCCCTGCCCTAAACGTTACTGGGGGGATGGTTCTGTGCTACTTTCTGGCATCTTATCTTCTGAGGGAAAAGAGAGCCTAGATAAATGATTGCACAAACCAGGTATGATCCATGTCTTCATGTGGTCCAGCTCCCGCAGGGGTCACGGGGCGAGCAGCTCAGTCTAGCCACCAAGGGTCATTTCTGAAAGCAGTTCCAAATTTCTCTGCTCTCTTCTGGGGAAGCCGCTCAGAGGTCCATTTGGTAATGGGCATTGGTCCTGGACCTCTGCTTGCTCAGATGATGGCCTGCTCTGGCTCTCATGTCCACGGCTGGGACATCTCCTTGAGCTCCTGTACCTCCGGCCCTCCTTCCCTCGTTCCTGTGCTCTTTGCACATAACACTGGCTCAGTCTCCTTGGTTATTTCCCCGTTGCTCCTCCCATCTCTCCTGTTGGGGCTTTCTTTTTCTGTTCCTCTAACTGGCCATCAAACCCCCTCATAACCGACCTCTGTTAATACTTGCCTGTTAATCGAGGGAAACATTGACTTGGGGCATGAAAACGTGGAGCACACACAGGTGTCAACTCTGCCACGGCTACGGCTACCGTGCTAGTGCAGGCTCCTGCTCATGACTGCGTCCCACCGTTAGCAACTGCCGGACACACTGCCGTCTCACACGCTGCCCTTCAAACCCAGGAAACTCCTGCAAAGCAAAGTGGCCTGAGCCGCCGCCTCCTCCACAGCAGCAGCTCTTCGCGCATCTGAACTGCAGGGGAGGGGACGGCCAGGGCATGGACGGAGGGCATTCTCTGCCATTGAAGACGGAGGACAAAGCCTGCAGCCTCAGCTTATTAGGAAAGCAGCCCCAAGGGCAGAACGAACATTGACCAGAAGGCAGTAACCATAATGGGCAGCTGTCCCACCCGCACCTGGACTCACCTTTCCTGTTGACTTTCGGTGCGCTTGTTTTCCAAGTCACTCTGAGTCAGAAGCCCACGGAAGTGTTAAGAGCGGTTAATTCTAAAATTTGAGTGATATGACTTTCTTCTTGACAAATATATATTTTCTATATTTCTAGTACTAAACATGTGGATTTTAAAAAAATAAAACCAGGAAAAGTATTCATAAGCAAGAAGTGATTTCTCTCCACAGCTTGCCTCAGGGCCTCTGAATTTGGAAGAGCCTCTAAGGAAGGGCAGGGCTGCTGCCTGACCTCACCAGGGCTGGCTCCAGGGCACTGACATGGCTGTTGACTCTGGATCACATTCTAGTCTTCGAAAAGAAAGAACAGACTCCACCAAATAATTCCCTGGAACCAAAACAACCATGAACAATAGTTTCCTTTGGAGCCCAAGGCCGGAGAGAAACTGTTCATCTCATAATGGAGTCAGAACAGAGGTCGAGAAGGCAGCCCAGCAGTGGGATTTCTCTCCCAGGGCGTGAGGGACAAGGAGCAATGGCTTCTTTTAAAAGAGAAACCAGCCGCGTGCACAGTTGGTGCTGGACAAAGGTCCCAAACTGGAGAGGAAGAGTGACAGGTTCAGCTGGGGCTGAACGGAGACCAGCCATCTGCAACTCTTCACTCTGCCTTTGTGCCTGCGTTTTGGGTGACAAGCTACTCCCCAAGACCCTCCAAGACCATGGAAACACAAAGCAGTGTCCTGGAGGGTCTGGGGCCACTGCAGGTGGAGGCACCTGTACTTGGGCACTTAGCAGCTTTGTTGAACACCACGGTGTCACCTAAGCTGCAATCAGGGGATGGCTTTCCACTGGCCATTGGCAGGTTCCATGGAGGGTCCAGATACCAGGAACCCAAAGGCACAGCAGGAAGGCACTGAGAGGCCCGTGTGCATGAGGAGTGAACGTCCAGGCCGCAGGACCCTCAGCAAACTCCAGACACGGAATCCCTGGCCGTGCAAGGTTGGGACTCTTTCCTGAGTATTGCTTTTCACTTGACAGCTGCAGAAACCTCAGGGGCCACCTCAGGTTGAACACGCAAAGACACGTCATCCTCCATAATAGAAACTGAAGGCACTGTTGATGGTGTTTAGTTATTTATTTGTTTGCTTGTTCAGACCCATGTTCCTTGAGAGGAACCAGCTTTTCCTCTGACTGGTCATCCATCACCTGCTCCTGCCCTCTCTGGGTATAGGCAAAAGAATAAAATCTGGGTGCTGGACAGTTCCACGGTCCTCAACAAAGCAAAGCAGCCAAGACCAAGCAGGCGTCTTCTGTGAAGAACATTATATAGATTTGGGAAAGTGAATGATCTTTTTTTGAGGATCATAAGCTATAAAAAATATGGGTGGGTGTGGGATGTAGAGAGACATCTTCTCTATTTCAGGAATCCCCAGTCTAGAATGAAGTCCACTCAGAAAACTGGGCAAAATAAAGGCAGAAACAGAGATGGTTGGCATCACTACATCCGGCCACGCCTGTAGCCAGTGTCTACCTGGGGTCTCCTCCCAAGTCCACACTTCCTCCCTCCCTTCCTTCTTGATTTACTTTTAGTTGAGCTTTTGGAAGGAATTCTGTTCAATGGAGGAACCAGAGGTCAGAAGCCGTGTCTCTAACATGGGCTGCCCTGGGTCAAGGTGGCTGAGGCCTCCAGGAGCCTGGCGGTCCTGCCCCTGCAGCAGTAACTGAGCAGCTGGGGAACTGTGACAACCTGCATCTTACACCTCAGACCCTGAGCCTTTTGAGACTGACACTCCCAGGACGCTGCAGTCGATATCAGGATGTCAGGAGGAATTTTCTCCTTCCTCGTACAGTCTGCACTACGGGGCTATGGTGGACGGGCAACCTTCAACCCAGACTGGCCCTTTTGAGAGAAGGAAAGGAATGGCAGGCACTTTGTTTAGAGGTCTTTCCTACTCCCAGTCACCAAAAATCAGATTCATGAGACTTGTGGATTGGCCAAATCCTAGTTCCTTACCCCAGTGAAAGTAGCACACCCAGAAGGAGCTGGAAGATGAGGGAAATCTAACCTCTCTTATTCCTCACAAAATGGCGTCTCTGATGACTGTGATTGACAGCCAGGACCCATTAACTCTGTCCCCTACTGAACAATTCCCTCCAGGAAGACACACAGCCCAGGAATCCAGATACATGGAGAGTTTGGGACCTATTAATAAGCAACAGAGATTTCAAGGGTGTCCCTGAATTCACAGCATCCGACCCAAACTCTCTTGCTGGTTACTAGTCAGTGGTATTTCTACAAGTTTAACCAAACAGCAGATGACTCAGACCTCAGCGGAGATGCTGCAGAAGGGACTTTAATCCCGGTAGATGCAGGGGCCACTGGTTGCACAATTCCCCAGGCCGCAGAGAGAACAGGAGGCAGACTGCGAAGAGACTGCAGCCAGTCTGGAAAGGGGTCCTTGCTGGCACCTGTCACAAATTGGTCAGAGAGCAGAGGACAAAGAAAAGCCTTTTGAAGAGCAGAAGGGACAGGCCAGGTTGACTAACCAGGACACTCCCTGACCCGCCAAGATAACTGAACCGGACTCCTTGACCTCAGGAGGGCCTCACAAACACCATCCACTTTCCCTTCTCTCTTCCTAGAAGGAGAAAAACTTTCTCTGCTTTTTCTCCACCACAATATACCAGGTGTTTCAAGAGGAATTGAAATTGTTGTAAAATCTACAGTTTGACAGACCATGAAAAAATACACCTGCTGAGAACTAAGAAGAATTCAGCAAGGATGTGTGGCCATGGGACCAGGTGAAAACAATTTTGAGCATCTCTGCAAAAGAAATGGGTCTACTTCCACTTATATATGGAATAGTAGGCTCCTCTTTTATTTTTCTTTCTTTCTTTCTTTCTTTCTTTTTTTTTTTTTTTTTGAGAAAAGTAGCTGCAGAACTTATGGAAAGAAGGGCCAGGAATGGACAGGACAGCCTAGTGATGAGAGCATTTCTAGGTTCTATTTTCCTTCTGTCTATTAATCTATCTCCTCCTTCTGCATGTTTGCCCTGGGGATGTCCATCACAGAGCCCCACCCCCAAGAGTTACAAGGTACTTCAGTTATCAATTGCTGCCTAACATATGGCCCCATAATTTGTTGGCTTATAAACAATAATAATTTACTACACCCATCACTTATGGGTCAGCTGGACCCCAGGTGGTCCTCCTGCTGCTCTCTGTGGAGGGCCAGCCTGCATTCTTCATCAGGGGCTGGGGTGGCCAGGATGGTTCAAGGGGAAGCTGCAAGGTCTCGTAAGACCTCATTCCCAAAGTCACACAGCACACTGACACTGCATTCTGTATCACAGGCCAGCTCAGGGTCAAAACGAAAATAGGGGCTCACCTCTTGGTGGGGAGAGTAGTATGCAGAGACAGGAGGAGGAAATGTTGGTAGAGCCCTTGGCTGATGGTCTACTACCCTTCACCCTGGCTACAAATATTCAATTCTCTTGTGTGTACAAAATACCTTCAGGCCCTCCCAAGATCCCAAGTTCACCCATTCCTGACATCAGGCTGGGGGTCCAAGTCCAAAACCCCGTCGTCTAATCCAGTCCAGCTGCAGATTGAGCTTCTTGGGAGTGATTCCCTGAACATAACGCTTCAGATGCCGCACGGACCTAGGAGAGAAATGATCTCCAACCACACTCTCCGTGTACTGTGATGAGACTGGGCCAGATGACGGCATGGGATATTCGACTGCTCATAAAGGGCAAAGGGGAACAGAGGAGGCACACAGCAACCATGAGTGCTCTGACATTTAGGCAGCTGTATGTCACCTGTGCCCCCGGCTCAGTGGCTTAACACATTAGTCAGCAGTTTGTTTTCTGTGTTTGTGTCTCTGTGGACTGTCTGCCTTGAGGGTGGTTCTGCTCTATGGGCTGTTGGTGGCATCTCTCATTTGGCTGCAAGATTGGCCTCTTGCCAAGTGCAATTCAAGTGACCAGCACATCCTGGTAGGGAAGTTGCAGGACTCTTAGGAACCCTCTGTATACTGCTGTTGGGATGGCAGGTCATGGGACAATAAAATGTCTGGCTTGACTTCTCCCTGGGGCGTTATTCTAATATTTCATAGGAAGAGGAAATCAGTAGCTAGCATGCAGAACCCCATGTTGACAGGCAGGTTCCCTAGAGGCCCGTGAGGGTTTGCACCCTCCCATCAGTGTCCTTAGGGAGAGCCACTCTTCCTACTCCTGAGCTTTGCTTCTAGTCCTCTAGAGGTACCCTTCAGAGATGAGTCATAAATACAATATTGCAAAATTTCAGTGATTTATGTATATGAGTTAAATGCCCTGAATTTTGCACTCAATACTGGAATTGCACGAGATGAGTGGAAAAATTCATGTGAATAAATTAATATTTTAATTTTCTTTACTTAGAGCAACATTAAATATCCATTTTTTTAAATGCCACAAATTGAGAGACACCACATGGACAAAAGGGAGGAGACTTTAAATTTTAATACATCTAATTAGCATTTCTTTCCTGCCTTGTTTTAAACAGAGGGCTCCATGTTTTCACTCTGCACTGGGTTCTGTACACTGGGCATTCAGTCCTGTGTGGCCACAGCTGGGAGCTTGCCCAGCAATGGAACATCCATCCTGACCCTTCCTGGCCTCATGCCCATGTCTGGGGCTTCAGGAAAGAAGGTGAACTGGTGGGGACCGCCTGGGCTTCTCTCACATGACCTCTTGTCATTAGTAGGTCCCGCCCAAGAGTCTTCACACAGAGCTGGCTTCCAAGAGGATGGGAATGCAAGGTGCAGAGGCTCCCAAAGCCCGGGGCGGGACATCACTTCCACTGTGCTCTACTGTTCAAATTAATTGCAGGGGCATCCAGATTTAAAGGAGTGGGTGGCACTGGCACAGCTCTTCACAGGAGAAGGGGCATGCCAAGAGGAGAGGACTCACAGCCAGCCCACCTCCCAAGAGTAAGCCCAGGATGCCATGTCCCTCCCTTCTATAACCGAGGGACACTGAAGCCTGCTCACTCCCTAGCACCCGGACCTGGACTCTGGAGCAGGAGGGATCCCCTTCCTTCAGGTGGCATCTGTATGAACTTAAGCTGGAAAGAACCCACAGCCACTGTTCCTCAGAGGTGGAAAGAGCCGGCTTACCAAATCAAGCAGCCGGAGAAACAGAGTTCTGCCCTCGTCTGCAGAGCAGCTGGTGCGTCTCTGCAGGTAAGCGGCATGCCGCCTGATGCCCATGGGTGCTCCCACACAGGCAAGCAGCATGCCACCTGACACCCACAGTGCGAGTCACTACTGCTTTTGGTTAGGTCACCTTGAGTGCGGGCTCTGCCTCACCCCTGAATTCAGTCCTACAGCCGTGTAGTGCAGAGAGGCTGTGTGCGATGTTTTACGTCCTTCTCCTGTGAACATAATCCATCCTGTTGCTTAAACTGAGAGCATGAGGATCTTTGCCCTTTCTTTCCCATTTTTCCAGACCCTGCATGCAATCTGCCAACAAGGGTTTTTGACTATATTCCAAGCTAAAGCTCAAATTCGTCTGCTTTTGACTAGCCTTTGTCCTTAGTTTAAGTCAACCCCATCTTTCTGCCTAGGAGAGAATCCTAACAGAACTCCCGTGTTCTTATCCTGATCTCCTTCTAAGCCCAGGTAGTAGAGGAATTTTTAAATAAAATGAGATCATAATAATCCACTAATAAGGACGTTTAATGGTTTTCCATTGTTTTTAGGTAAAACCCAAACAGTTTAAGAGAACCTATGAGTCCTCCGTGTCCTGGCATCCGTCTGTCCCTCCCAATGGATCCATCCCGGCTCCTGATCTCTGCACACCATCCTGAGGTCAGCTTTTCCTTGAGAACCCGATTCCCACAACCTCCCTGAAACTGGCCCTCTTCACAGGCCCAGTACAGAGAGACCTGCTTCTCTCCACAAGAGCCCCCATCACTCCCCTCATAGGGCTGGAGAGAGTTCTGGGGTAGCTCTTGCCACTGTGACACTGTCCTTAAAAATTCTGGAGGTGTATTTATTTGTTTGTTTGTTTTTGTGGGTGTGTGTGTCTGTGTGTGTGTCGTCCACATTCTTCTATTGAAATGTAAGCCCCGCGAAGAGGGTGCTGTCTCCAATACCCAACACTAACAGGTTTTCCACACCAAAAAATAGCAGTACAATGAAAACCCACCCCTGTGAGGCACATTTTATAATCCCATTTTAGAGCTTGGAAAACCAAGGCTTAGAGAGGCTGACTGGCCTAAGGTCATGCATTTGGGAAGTGTGAAGCTGGAAAGGAACCCAAGCTTCCCCTGCCCTCCAGGCCGCGGCCCTTGCTGGTGGATACACCCCTTTATAAAGTCCATCTGTCCAGGGGTTATTTGAAAGGATTCTGATTTGAGGACCAAGCCAGTGGGACACTGAGGCATGGGACCATCACATGGTGTCCTGGTCTCTCCCCACTGTATTCTTGCTACTGACACAGGCTGTAAAGTTTAAAGAGAGGACGAAAGTGTGAGCCACAGTTCCTGCTGTGAAGGCGCTGTCTAGACCTGACTGACGGGGGATGGCGGAGGTCCCTGGGTGCAGTGGAGGGTTTTATTTTAAGGTTGGGTGGGTCGCTTCCCTCCCTGTGTTCACGAAGAGCAGAGAGGACTCCCCAAGCTTGGAGCACCTGAGACCTGTATGGTGCCCGCCCTCACCCTCGCCCTCACATGCCAGGATCCCTTGGCTTCCTGGCGTAGAGAACATCACCCAGCCCGTGTCTTCCTGTGCTCTGAGCCTTCTTAGCTCCACATGCTGATCGTCACTTCCCTGTTTTCTATCGTGTGTCTCTGCACCTTCCAAGACAATGTAGATTTTCTGACATGGGGGCCTTTATTTCCCAGACAGGCCTCTGGCCTTGGGTAGAAATCGACAGTTATTTGCTGGATAAGTGGATAAAACACTCGAGAGTCCCTGAAGCCTGGGCTCAGAGCACGCTGATGCTCCCTAGTGCTGCCAGAAGCGAAGGCGAAGACGCTGCTGTGGCTGACCTCCAAGACGCCCAAGGCTCCCTACCCCTAGTGACTTGCTTTTCCCCGGCTGTACACGTAGAGGATGGAAATGTGCCCACTGTTCTGATGAGCAAGCTTGTGGGTCGGGAGGTTGGGTGAGCTTCCAGCAGCACAGAGCTAGAAGAGCCCGCTGCAGAGAGAGAACCGTGCTCCGGCCGAGTCTAAAAGTCCTGCCCTTTCAGCTGAGCTCAAGGCCCTGTGGTGGGGAGACTATGATTAATTACAATATTGAAATAGAATTGTAGTGACTTCAAGGTATGGAAAAATGTCAAGCAGTCTCCTTCTCCCGTTCTCCGCTAGGCACCTGACATTTTCCCTTCAAAACAGAATGAGATTTTATAGCTTTGGATAATGAGATCTTTTTAACACCATATGTCTCAAAATGTTTTCTCTTTGTCCTTTTGGTTCTCCCACTATTCTCTCTACAGAAACCCTGCTATTTCTAGAACCCTTCGCAAGACAAATTCTCCTGGTGTGGAGTAAAATTTATTTAACTTGGAATCTGATATTAATCTGGAATCTAATATCTCAGATTAGATAAGACAGGGGCTCTCCCCAGCCTGGGGTAAGCAGGCTGCCGTGGCCAGGAACCACCAGGGGGTCACTGCAGGACACCCAGAGAATCTGTTTTATAAATCTTTTCTAAGGTTTCTTTCCCTTCCCTTCGTTGAACTGGAACTGCAAGATTATCTTCCTTCAATGCATGAACATCTAACCTCTATCCTGGTTCAGAGAAGAGGGATTCTGGGGTTCTGGAAGCTCCACTGCTCTGCAGGACTAATCACAGGCCTCTGCAAAAACCACAGAGCAGTCATGCTGGTTAGAGCTTCACTTTAGGTGTTCATGAGGGGTCCCTCATTGTGCCCACTCCTTCTCTGAACAACGTGACCGTGGGCTTCAGTATGTGGCCACATAGCCATGTTAACGCCTTGCTCCTGTGCGTCATGTGGACACAGGGTTTGTTGACACATTGCCTATGATAAACATTTGGGCAGTTATCACTTTGGGTCTTGTTCCTTAGAAAGAAAGAGACAGGAATTCCTGTACGTGTGATCCCCTAAAGGACTGTTCTTAGCAGAAGCCAGTAAGGAGGGAGGGAAGCAGGACAGAGTGGGAGGGAGGAAGCTCTCGGGCCAGGCCCAGGAGAAGCTAAAGACGGACTGAGTTCAGTAAAGCCAGTCTCAGTGTGATCCTGGAGGGTGCTCTGGACTTAAATCCCTTCTCAGAGTCTGGCTTGCCTTGGGCAAGGAAGTGGACTTTGAAACTATAGGAGTCAGTGCTGACTCCAGGTCACCCAAGGTCACGGGTGTGGACTTAACTCTCAGGTACCTTTGGGAAAGGTGGTCCACACAATTTAAGGAAGCACTCACTCTGAAGGTTGTGCGAGTGTGAGGTCAGTACTTGGATGACCCTGAGCATGACCCTTGCATTTTGTACTCCAGATCCTCCCTGGCCTCCCACTGGCCCAGGACCTGCTGCTCTGAGCTCTACGTATGAGTCTCGGTGCAAGCACACCTGTGCATGAGTTGGGACAGACTTAGGGATCACTAAAGGACAGGGCATGCGAATATGTTAATGTCCAAGAGTAGCAGACACTGCCCAAGGTTTTCCAAAAATGCTTGTGTCAAGTACTGAATTCCAATGCAATGCTTTCTTGGTATTTTCAGTCTTTTATATTTTAGCCATTCTGGTCAACGAGTTTAATTTACATTTCCCTGATGATATTGAACACATTTTCATGTTCATTGACTATCATGTTTAGTGTTTCTGTTTTTTCTCCAATTATGTTGTCTGACTTTCATTGATTTATAGAACTCTGAGTGTGTGTGTGTGTGTGTGTGTGTGTGTGTGTGTGTGTGTGTGTAAGAGGTAGGGAGAGGGAGAGGGAGAGAGAAGGAGAAGGAGAGAGAGGGAGAGGGAGGAGGAATGGGCTATTCTGGGTACATCTTGTTCCCATTCTGTGGCTTCTGCTTTTGCTCACTAAATGATGCCACTTGATGAACAGAAATGCCTACTTTCAATGTCATTCAACTCTAAGCATTTTACAGGTGGGAAATGTCCCTGTTATTAGGTCATATACATTTCCATTTTCCTCTAGAAGCTTTATTTTTATAATTTAATAAATGTGCATGTGAGAATAATATTAGATTTCTAGACAAGTTAGAAAGATAATGCAGAGGGTGCCTGTTAGCTCTGCCCATCCTGCTGAAGCTCCATCTTACCTTAGCAAGGTGAGCTTGGTACTGCTGATGAGCCAATCATGGGCCATTATTTTACATTATTATTGACTCCATAATTGATTGGGATTTTCTTAGGTTTTTCCAACATGCTTTTTCCATTCCAGCATTTCATTCTGGATACCATAATACATTTTATCTTGTTTCTTTAGGTGCATCCTCAGATTTTCTCTATTTTTGATGACTTTGACAATTCTGAAGAACGTCAGTTAAGCATTATGCATAATTCCTTTCAATCTGGACCAGTCTTTTTTTTTTTTTTCCTGTGTAGAATAGGGCTTCACTTTGGAGGAAAGTGATAGAAGCAAAGTGTCTTCTCAAAGTACAACATCAGGATATACAACATGGCTCATTGTGCTGACCTTGATACCTGATAGGGCAGTGCTGCTGGGGGTCTCCCCTGCACAGGTGCCCCTGACCCCTGCTTTAGACTGTGCTTTTGGAGTCTAAGTGCAGCCTACCTGAGGAGTTGTGCTCAGAGCAGGTACATTTGGATCTCTTCTGTATGGGGGTTTCTCTTTTCCCCCATGTATTGATTCAATCGTTCATATGCATCCATGAATATTTAAATTTTGGGTTATTTTGTTTGTTTTGTTGCTCACGCTGTCTGAGGTTTGTCCAATGGCTCTTCCCATTAATACATGCGTTCCTCTGACCCAACCCTACTCTTTTACTGTTTTAGATCCACTTCTTTCCTTTCTAGCGCAGCAAGTTTCTCCAGATGCCCTAGAATTAAGCATTTTTCCAAGGAACCCTGATTTCTGTTACTGGAACATAGAAACCAAGATCTGGGTGCAAAGGGCAATTATGGCTACTAGAGTGTCACTGCTCCTAGGCCTTCTCACAGGACAGAGCTGAGAAATACACATGTGTGCATGAAAGCCAGGCACACGTGTGTCCACATATCTGCAATTGTTGTTATGCCTGTCTCCTAGTAGCCATGTAAGCTCAGCAGTCATTCACAGCGGTGTCTCCAACTCTAATCTGATATCATACGATTTATTCCAGCTTTCCCACTTGTCTGTAATCTCCTCTTTCGACAGCAAGAAATCTGATTTCCACCATCTACCACCTGTTTACATGTTTTTTAGGAAGTCAGGACTATTAACCTCCATGCAAAATTTGTGAACCACTGAGGCACAGCGTGTGTGTATCATTCCTTTTGTCTTAGTCTATCTAACAGCTTCCATTCCTTTCTAAAGCTACAGAGATCAGCACTTCTTTTCTTCCATTTCCTTCAGAAAGGTTATGTCAGACATTTGTAATATATTCAGATTCTTTTTCCATAGTCTGCCTTCTATCTTGAGCTTTCCTGCCCCCTTATTTTTTTTTTTAATTTGCATACATGAAGGTTTGTTCTTCCTGCTGTGAAGTTCTATGATATTGACTAATGCAGGGTCATGTATCCAGTATCTAGCCAAACAAAGTAGTTTTGTAGCCCTAAAAAACATTCCCTGTGCTTCACTTACTTAACCCTCTCCCATATATCCATGGCAACTAGGAGCCGTTCTCTTAAAGTTTTGTCTTTCAGAATATTATATAAATGGAAGAGTACAGTGTGTAATTTTATCACACTGCCTTCTTTCACTTATCAATATGTGGTTGAGTTTCATCCATGTTGCTGTGTGCATTGATATTCCTTCAGATTGATTCCTGAATAGCACTCAGCAGCGTGGCCACACCCCAGTTTGCTTCTCCATTCATTTACCAGAGGGTTTCTGGGTTGTTTCCAGTTTTGTGGATTATGAATAAAAACTTCTAAATACATTTGCATGCAGCTTTTTGTGTAAGCATAAGTTTTCAAATCCACTGGGTAAACACTTAGGAGTGCAATTACTGGGTCACATAGTAAGTCTATGTTTATAACAAACTGCCCACTTGTGTTCTCAATGGGTGGCACCATATTGTATTTCCCAGCAAGGACTGAGAGGTCCCCTTGCTCCACAGCCTCACGGAACTTGTTGTGTATTTTAGTCATTCTAACAGGTATGAGGTGGAGTCCCTCCTTGTCATGATTTGCACTTCCACAGGGGTCATTGGCCATGGGCCTCTTCCCACACGTGCTCACCATCTGCCTGTCTCTTTAGTGAGCTGTCTGTTGGGACCTGTTCCTTGCTCTCAGTTGGGTTGTTATTCTTATTGTTGAGTTTTAAGACTTCTTTGCATATTCTGCATATAATTCTGTTATCAAATGCGTGATTTTCAATATTTTAGTTCAATATGTGTCTTTTCCTTGCATTTTCTAACAGTGTCTTTCACAAAGTAAGAAATGTTAATTTTAGTGAATTCAAACTTATTAACTTTTCTTTTGTAAGAGAGTCGATCTTTAAAGTTTACAGCACCTTTTGGTGCTGTACCTGAAAACCCATCGCCCATCTGAAGGTCATGCTGATTTTCTCCATGAATTCTTCCAGAAATTTTTATAACTGTGCATTTTACATTTAGGTCTATGATCCATTTTGAATTTATTAGAAGTTTTATTTTTTTTTCAAACTCCTCCATTTAGATGTAAAAACCACATGGAATTGATTTTTATGTAAGGGACAAAATAGGGGTCAAAATTCATTTGTTTTTCCACATGAATTTCAGTTGACGTAGCACTATTTACTGAAAAGACTGTTCATTATTCACCACTCCGCAGCGTCACCTTTACCATAATGAGGTATCTTTATTTTACAGGCTGTGTTTCTGGACTGTACGCTGGTCCACTGTTATATTTGTTTGTCCTTGCACCAGTGCAATAATGCCTTAACCAATGTGGCTTTAGAAGAAGCTACATATTGAGTGAATTCCCCAATTTTCTTAATATTGTCTTGTCTTTTTTGCTGTTTGCATTTCCATATGAATTTGAGAATCAGCTGTACATTGACATAAATGAAGTTCAATTTCTGATTAGGATAGCATCTATAGATTACTTGCCCATGTGACCCTGCTGCCACCATCCCAGCATGCACAATGCCATCATTCCCTGCACCACCTCACCATTTTCCATCAGGGGCACACCCCTCTGCAGGCTGCATTTGAGACATCTCCTTCCTGTCCCTGCTTCTGGAAGGTCAGACCGTCTCCATCTTCCTTCCCATGGTCACCCACCCTGCCCTGAAACAAGGGACGGTCTCTCTCCTGAGCTTCCTCAAACCCAGCCTGCTCAGGGTGTTCAGCTCCCTGATAAGACCGGGCTTCCAAACACGCCAGCACTCTAGTTCTTCCTCTGCTTTCTGCAGTTTCTTAAAGTTTTTCCCAAAAGCAAGGAGCAAAATTTGCATCTAGGGTGGTCAAAGCAGTCTATTCCCCCTGGATCGTCAGATTTGTTTCTTTCTTGAAAATCCTGGGTCTGCACATCTTCATTCTTCTCCTCCAAGTCCTCCCGCCCTGCACTTGTTTCTTCCTGTTCAATGTTCCCTTGACATTTTAAATTTACTTTCCCTTCATTTACCTGCTGCCTGCCCGGTTCTCCCACGCATCATTCACAATTTTATTAAGAGATGATTGCTTACCTACAAAATAAATCTCCTCAGATCTCAGGAGCTGTCAGTTTGGGTTCAGTTAATAATGTTCCCTCTTGATCTTTAGCAAAGAGTTTCTCACTTCATTAAGAATCTTGGTAAACCTTTCCAACGTGCATACGTGCACAAACACCCCCCCCCCTCACACACACACACACACCTGCAGCAGAAGAACAACTTATTTACTCAGGAGACTTTATGAGAAGTAGAGTACTATCTTAGTGGGGAAGAAATGCTTTTATAAATGGTTTTGATAAATAGAAGAGAAGGTGGGTCTAGTCCCCAGCTCAGAATCCCACCTTGCAGGGGCAGGACTTAGTGGAGTTAGCTGCTGTAACTACGTGGGGGGGGTGTGTTTTGCATAATGAATGGAGAAAAGTTTAGTTTGACTCTTCTAGGGAAAAGTCAAAGAGAAAAGAGGAACCTAAAGACCATATGTGGCAGTGGCCACCCAATAAGCTGTGGCCAGAGATCTTTTGGAGAAAAGGAAAGTCCCCCCAACTCCCATGTGCTTCCAATTTTTGATAAGTCTACACGGATCACTAATTCTCTTCCGGGCAGTGGATCCTTTGGTAGAATGTGATGCTTTGCCAAGTTTGGTGTCTGAGCTTTGAGAGGTCAAAGGCAGAGAGGGTGTGAGTCCAGGAACCAGAGACAGAAAAGGTCATGGAAGGAATGGTCTCAGAGAATTAATGAAGTGTCAGAGAGGCTTAGAACTGGATTTCGAGCCAGTGCTACCAGCTTACCAAGATGCGCAGGTCCTCAGCTGTCCTCTTGGGTATCTGCATCTTGCCATTCATCTATGGTTAACACATGTTTCTTCTATGTCTGTGTCTGTAGAGTCAGCCTGTGATAGGATAGAAAGAATAAAAACTAGGTAGGAAAGAGGCAGAGAGGAAGGACAAGGAAAAAGGATTTTAACCCAGAAGGTCTGTGCACTTCTCCAGACCTGTCACCTCCTAAGCCCTTCTCCCTTCCAGTCCTGTTACTTCCAAATTCCTGAAAAGCTGTAAAGTTACCTGTGCATTTTAGTTAACCCCCAATTAATCAATTAAGCAAAAAGAGACATGGTATCTGGAGGAAACTGTAGTTTCAGGAACTTTCCAATCTATTGATCAGATAATGAAGAACATCAAACCAAGGGCCTGAGACTCCCCACATACCAGAACCCATCCTAAGATCACTCCTTACCTTCCCAAACCACCCCTCACCAAGTTTCCTTTAAAAGCAGAATTGGGAACCCCAAAACCACATTTTTCACTTTCAAGATGGCCACATTCTCCCTGGAATGTATATTTCTTGCTTTACCACAAAGTGTCTCTCCCTGGAGACTGCCTGCTTTACCCTTGAATGTGAGTTTGCTTTCCTAGATACGCCTCTGTCTATGCCTCTGACCAGCAGGTGCTGAAAGTCTTTCCCCTGGCGTCTGCCAAGAACCCCGATGGTACTGATTCAATGAATTTCTTCCTATGGGACCTCCTTGGACCTTCAGAGACACCTCTTCTGTGACAAGTCAGCGAATACACCTCTGACATGCTGAGCAACAAAAGTTCACCCCTCAATTATAGGCGGGCAACTGGGGTGAAGGGGTGGCAGTAAATAGATTTTAAACTCACAGAAACTAAGGAATGGAAGAGAACTGAAGACTCCCATCCTCAAGAGGTGGCCAAGTCCTCTCTACCCCACTGGTACGCAACTGTAAACCACGTGTGATCACTTCCATTGATGAGCTCACTTCCTGAATCAGCCCAACCCTTCTTGGGCATCTGTGAATGAAAATCCTCCTTAGGCAAATGTCTTCCCTGTTTTTCTATCTAATTACCCTAAACCTACACCAGGTGCACTTGGAACACACTGTTCTTGCTCTAACAGTCCTTGAGATATTTCAAACATCAACAAGTTCACAGACCATTGTCTTTATGCTAATTGGTTCCAATTTCAATGTTTCTGCTCTAACATGATTTTGATCACTTCTGCATCCCAGCAGCTCTTCCCTGGAGGAACTCATCAGCAAGAGGGTATTCTAAAACAGACACCATGCTCAGGCCACTGTGATGTTCTGGACAGGTTGTGGTCAGCAACCTCCCCCTTTGCTATCAGGTGGAGGGGAGCCCCCAGCCCTGCATGCATAGACCCCACCCTGCGTGAGGCAAGGTGGAATGGAGGTCAGTCTTGTCTGACTTCCACAGCACAGATTTTGTTATTTGAACAACTTCCAGTTCTGGGGATTCGGCCACAGGTCAGAGGGTTTTTTCTTAGGAGACTAAGCTCTAAGCCAACAGTAACACAAATCATAGAGCACCAGTCCTAACTGATAGCTCAAATTCCTATGAGGCCTTTGCAAAGCAATCTGGAGTGCTACTGATTGAGCACTGCGAGAGGTCAAGCCTCGGGGACAAATGTCGTAGAGGTCGTTCAAAGCAAGACAGGCTCGGCAAAACATGGCTCTGCTCTTCTGACCCCTTTCCAGCACAGAGGAATCTGGAGCAGCTGCTGTCTTTCAGAGCCTACATGGCCGATTAAAACAGGTGGGGGTTTGTGCATTTAAAAAGTTAATTTAGCATCTTCCACACCTACCCTCAATTAGCCTATAACAGCCCGAATTGAAGGGAGGAAAAATCAGATGAATGAAAAAAAAAAAAAAAAAAGGAGAATGAAAAAACTTTAGCTGTTCTAAATTAACTTGCTACTCACTCGGTTACCATGTTCTTCTTGTTCTAGAAATGCAACAATAGTGAAATAATAATCACAGTGGCCTAGCAATTGAGAATTTAATGTGAGCTGAGATCAAACGGACATTTTCTCATGCACCCCACACAGCAGCCCACAGAGCAAAGGGTCTTCAGGGCAGGTTATGTCCTGCAGTGCGTCTGTCCAGGTAGATTGGTTCTGAATATGTCCAGGTGCAAGCTGTGGGGTTCAGAAAGGAAATCCCCCTTTCATTTAACCAAGTTGTTTTGTGTTCTGAGAGGGTAGCTTCTTTCTGCTGCTAGCCCCTGGATTCCTCCTATAGCACATTAGTTATTATCATTATCACAAATATTATCCGAGGTGATATGGGAGATCCAGAGATGAAAAGCAAGGATGCACATAGTATATGCTCAACAAACACCCTCCCCAAAACATACAGCTCAGGGACAGTCAGAGCTGTGCACTCTTAATTATCATGCAAGACAGTGTCAAACAGAGATATTCAGGGACTCTACAAATATTTGTCAAAAACTTTATACATTCCAAGCAGAAACAAATGAACAGAGGGGAAGGGAGTCTTTCAGTACAAAGGCCATGATGTTTTCCTAGCAGCTTGACCGCACTCTTTCTTAAAGAAAAAAAAAAATCTAAAGCAGGTCAGTTCAAGGTCGAATCATTGGTCACTGAATTCGAGCCCATTTTTTCTCAATTTAAGGCATGTTTACCCTTTCACTTGCCATCAGCTTCTCTCAGGGAGTTTCAACTCTCTGGCATTTGGCCTGGAGGCTCCAGGATTTGGGATCTAAAGACATGGAAGGGAAGGGTGTATGGTGGAGCCGGTCAGGGCAGGACTTCCCTTGTACTTAAGGGTCAGTGCTCAGGCCTGGCAGGGATCTGCTCCAGACAAAGGGACGCTTCCCAGGGCTTGAGAAATTGTGACACATTTTTAGGGCCCGACCCTCCTGCAGGGCAGCTTGTTGCAGTCAGAAACATCCCTGAGCCCAAGGCAATGTGAAGACCAGAGGAACACAAGAGTCAATCTGAGAACTAATACGATCCTGAGGGTGGGAGCCGAGTTTGAGATCACTGCTTATGAAAGTTGAGAAGCTTAAATCTCTTTAAAGTGGAGCCAGGAGGAGGGGTACTGGCTGGACCATCTGTGAACTGTAGCCACAATGCCCCTTGCTCTTTGTCCCCCACCCACCCAGGGTTCTTGGGAGGCACCTGTCTCATGGGAGGCAATTATATGTATGAAGAACGAGGTTTGGAAGTAGGCCTGAGTCCTGGCTTTCCACTTAACCTAGAGTCCTAATATTATTTGGGGGTTGCAAATGTTTCAAACATCAGAAAAATAGCTTATACTACCCAAGGAGAGGAGTGAGAAACCTGGGACACCCCGCTGGAGAATTAAGCTCCAGGGCAACTCAGAGAGAAAGTGTTGCTGGTCTCTCTCCTTTGTCTTTTCTCCCTGGGTCTGGGTTTGGACTGATCCGTCCAGGGGCCATGGGAATGGGATCCTGGGCTGCAGAGCCTCATAGCTCACACACTAACCACCATGGAGGGGGCTGGCTGCGTCCCTCAGTACCCATTCATGCATTTCAGGAAGAGTCTGATTGGATCACATGTCACATGCTCACCCTGGACCAATGAACTGTGGCCTGGTGGGCGGACTCCTCAATGGCATTGATAGTGCATAGGCCGAGTGGAGGGGGAAACACCAGAAGAATTGTGAAGTTCCAGTAAAAGAATAAATAAAACAAATTAAAAAACTATAAAGGAGGGGGGATCAGAGGGAAACAATGCATGCTCACATCACTTACTGTATCCCCCAGGGGATTCTATCTAACTTCAGTTTTCTCTTCCATGAATCAGGAATAATTCTATGTTACCTTCCAGGTTTAGCACAAGAATTTGATGCAAAAACACTGGTGTATCTGGCATCTCATGCATAAACAATACATTTTATTGCCGCAACCCCTCGCCGGCAAGGGAAAACACGACACAGGATTCTTCTTTCAGCAGTTTATTCAGGCCTTGATTCATGTATCATCTTCTAGTGACCCGTCGCCGAGCGCCCAAGCACAGCCTAATAAAGCCTCCAGCATACCAATCTTAAGCTGCCACGTGGACCTTTCTCATAGGGTGGTAAGGGATTGCGTGCCAATTCTCCATATTAGGAGTTGTTTATCACAGGCCACAGTGGAAGCCGGCGCCATCTTCTAATGGCGGCCACGGTCTAATTAGAACGGCTCACCACATTTTATTATTCATACATTAAACTATTTTATCTTTCATACATTTTTTGTCATTTTTCCCCTATGACTGAAGTAATTTATGCTCATCTTTGGAAATATGGGAAATTGAAAAAGTTCATAAAACAAGTCATCTATATTTAATCACTGTAACGTCTTATACATGATTGCATGAAATCTCTTAGCCTGTCCTTTTGCTTAGTGTAACTCCCAAGTGTAATTTTACATGGGTGTGTAAAGGAGAGGATGGTTTGAACTTGATCAGGGACCACAGGCAGGGTCAGGCATCAGGGGAGAGAAGGTGTAAAGAGTCCTCACATACATATTTGCATGTGTTGCTTTGATGATAAAAACCAGACTCCTTGGGCAGAAGAAAAATAGTGAGTGGCATGAACCTCATGTTCTTGAAGGACCAGTCCTGAACTTAAGGGTTAAAGGACGTTGCAGTTCAATTTGAAGGGAGAGCTTCATGAAAGTTAAGGTTTACCCTACTTCTTAAGGAAATACAACAAGACATTGACTTAGAGCTCTAGGGTCTTTGCTCCTCTCTAGTACCCAGGAGAACTGTGGTTTCAGAAGCATCTGGGGCCAGACTTAAATGTGGGTGTAGTGAACCCTGGTTGCAGGATGTTGGAAGGTGGTGGACATCTGCAAACCACAAGGAACACGGGAAGCAGGCAGAAAGAGAATACCACTTGTAAGCTTCAAGTTCAGACTTTCAAGTCCGTACTTGTGGTGAACATGCAGGACGCATTCTCCTAGAACACTCAGCAGTGATTGGGAGAGACTTCATAAGCAGGGAGTCAGAAGCTAATGACTTTTGATGTACTCCTATTGTATACTCTACTGAAGAGCTGGGAAGCCACACTTCAGCCTAACTCTGGGTAACCATCAGTGCTTATGTGCATACTACACAATCAAAGGAGGACACTAGGATTTCCTTTATCAAGTGCCCCATATTCCCCATATTTTACTGTTTGGATGGCTTCCAATTGTCTGTTATAATAAATTCTGCAGCAATGATCAGTGATCTAGTAAGCTCTTTGTTGTGCTCTTGTTAATTTTTAACTGTAATATAAATGAGAAAAAAAATTGACTTTTATCCCCCAAAAGGAAAGGAACAGAATCATTAAGCAGTGTTTGATCATTAGAAAAAATTTACTGAATAAATTAATCAAGGAAAATCACAATGTTATTTCTTTAAATTTTCTATTTTGACTTCATAAGACATTTTGCAGTGCATATACATATAGGCAGTCATAATGACATGTTCTTAAAATAAGCATGCATGCACATTATGTATATCTTATAGCAATTTTAAACGGCAGTGTTAAATTGATATTTTCGGAGCTTGAGCGATTCTTATATTTTTTTTACATAACCCCTCAACTGAAGCAGAGTCTGCTTCCTGTTGCTGTTGCTTATGAGCAGTCCCCACTATTGATTGGATAGCAGCTCTTGCTTTTACTGACACACCAAGTCCTGATTCCTTAAACTAAACTGAGTCAGGAGCTCTGTGAGCCACGATAGGGAGCTGTGGTCCTGAGGGTCCTCAGGGAGCCTTGGAGAGAAATGGTCTGAAAAGACTGTTCTCTGGGAACCTGCGGTTTCGCAAGCCCTCTTCAGGAGTTGTTTTGGGGCCTCAGCTGGGTTGTAGAGTGTCCTCAAGACCTCCCAATCCTTCTTCCACCACAACCAATGACTTTTCATTTTCTGTCCCATAAAATGTTTCTGTCCCATAAAATGTTTCCTTGGGACCTAGAACTTCCTTTTTAAACTTGACACATCAAAGTTTATGAAGCACCTTCATGAAACAGGAATTCCCCCTGCTGCCTGCTGCTACATTGCTGTATTTTATCAGAGACAGAACCTCTTTCCCTTCCTTCCCACCATTTACAGATAATCAGATAACATCTCTCTCTCTCCTGCCTCCCTCTCTCTTTCCCTACCACGTATACAGAGGTTTAAAAACATATCACCATTTTATTTTAAAATTATATGTGACCATATATAGGTCATATGTAAGTGTGTGCATGTACGTGTGTATACACATGTATGTATGTACATGTATATTCACATGGTTATTAAGCACAGTGAGTTAGGTCTATATGAACTGCCATGGGTGAACTCATAATTAACTATAAGAGAATCCACAGTGAAAATTTATATAGTACGCCCACCCCACCATATGGAATGGGTATAATGGTAATCAGATCTCCTGTTGGTGAACAAACACTATGTTTTTGATTTCTTTGCCAATTAAAAACTTAACTGGTGTCTTAACACATTTGGGACAGAGCCCAGAAATGTGATTACTGGGGCCTCGTAAAAGATGTTGCCATTTTGATCGGTAGAGACACACAGTGTGGGTCATTGCCAGCAGTGATGTATAATATGAACTCTTCTTTTTCCTTGTGTTTCCGCCAGCAGTAGGTTAAATTGATTTCTGTAGTCTTTGTCTCGCTGGGAGTAGGAAGTGTTGTATTGCAGGGAGTCGAATTTGTATTCTTCTGGTTGGTGCATGGGCTCAATGCTTCTCGTGATTGCATTAGTAACAATTGAGGTCGTTCTTTTGTGAATTGCTTATTCATATCCAGTGCCCATGTTTGTATCAGGTCTTTTAATTATCCATTTGAAAAGATTTTTACATCCATAATAATATTAGTCATATGTATGGCAAATATCTTATTTTGAAATAATTTTTAAAAAGTCATCTATTGATTTAATCCCTGACATCTCCATTTTAATAGGATTTATTTATTTTGTAGCTTTTGGGTTTTCTATTCTGACTTTTAAAAATCTTTTCTATTCTATTAATGGATATATTGAAATTTGCTGAGAATTCCGTTTATTTGTTTGTAGTTCTATTTTAATCTATAGCTACTTTTGTTTGTCAGTAAAGGGAGAGATAGGAAGCAGTTTTCTTTTGGATAAATGGCCTATTGTGTCAAAATTCTTCACTGAATAGACCTACTCTCTCCCTTATTGTAGTAAATGTCACCTTTGTGATCCTTGTGTTCTGTCTTTAATGGTATTTCATCCTGAAATCTGTGTTCTACTTTACTGAAGTATTTGTTCCTATCCAAATCTCATACTTATTGGGGCTGAATTGGCTGCATTGTATTCTACTGTCTATGAATCCCTCACCAATTTCCTTTTGATAACATTCTTGTAAATTTCAGGCAGTATACTTCCATCTAAATTTTGATATTGTTTTATGTAATTCCCAAAAGCAAAGGTATTCTAATTAACAGTTCACTTAATGTATACATACATCAGTATTGAAGAGCTGACCTTTTTTATTATTTTCAATATTCTCAACTAGGAACACAATTTCTCTTTCCATTAATTCCGATCCAATTTAATGGCCTCAGTAAGATTTTATAGCTTCTTCATACATGTCTCATACACTCTGATCATTTTATTTCTAAAGTATTTTATAGCTTTTGAAACTATTCTTTTGCTTCCATTTCTAGCCTGCTTTCTTTTTTTAAATGAAATAAAATATAGCGTTTTTAGCCGGCCAACTCACCAAACCCAAACTTGTTAATTCCAGGAGGTGTGTGCTTAAATACTTCTGTGAGCTTTATAGATATATAAAAGTGTCTTCAGAAATACATCATGTTACCTCATTCATGCGCTGCATCGTTCCTCGCAGACTGGCTGGGGTCGCTGTGTGCCCGAGGTTCTCCAGGTGCTGGGGTGAAGAGCCTCCAGTGCTGGCCTGGTGGAGCCCATAGGCTGCAGGGTTCAGAGTAACTGGAATTGGGAGGAGCTACCAAAGGACAAAACCACCGGAGGACAGAGGCCAGACTGAGGTGGGGGAGGAGCCACAGAAGAGGAGAAGAGGAGGCCAGGGGTAGAGAGTCATGGTGGTATTTTTTTTGTCTTTTTTTTTTTTTTTTTGTGGTGGTGGGGGGGTTGCTTTGTTTTGCTTTTTCTCGTATAAACTTATAAAAAGAAGCTTTAATTACAGGAGAGTGGCTGAACAGGACTTGAGTGAGACCAGGACATGCCTGTTAGTTCCAGCAGGGCTTGATCAACACACCTGCTTTTATTCCAATATGGAAATACAAGGGCATTACTCCTTTACTCCGCCCCCTCCCCCGGCTGGCTTCCCGGGCTTCCTTGCACACACTTGCACGCACACTGAGTCTCCAACATCCTGGACAGCACTGAGGTGGCATGGCCCGTGTGCCCATTGCATGGACTGTGGTGGAGGTGGTCAGCACCTCAGGCCTGCGGACAGTACGGGTGGAGGGGCAGCCAGGCTCTGTTTCCTGTCCCAGGCTTGCTGGAGCCACTGCAGCATTGTGACCAGATACGTGGCCTGACCTAACTTGTGGAAAGAATCATTTGGCTGCTTCATTGAGAACAGACTCAAGAGCTACCAGAAGAGCTGTTGACAGGCTCCTTTAGGGAGGGGGACACAGGTGATGGTGGCCCTGAGCAGAAGGAGCCGTGGAGGTACGGTCAGAGGGTGGAGATAAATGCTGGACCAGAGTTCCTGCTGGATTGGAGGCTGAGTCTGACAAGGAGACAGGGACCACCTTAAGATTTAGGCTTAAGCGATTGGACGGATGGCGTTTCCTCCAACTGAGATAGGAGGCTGTGGAATGAGCTAATTGGGGGGTGCTGATGATAATTGGGAGGTTCTCTGTGCATACATGAAGTTTAAAGCCACAGAAATGAGTAAGATCACCATCAAGGGAAAACAGAATGGGGAAGGGATCCAGGATGTGCTTCTAAGCACTACTCTGCTAAAATTTGGGAAGAGGAACCACTGAAGCACACTGAGAAAAAGGTGGTGGGTGGCTTATGTTTTAGGTGGAGAACCAGGCAGCCATGTGAGAACGTATCAGGGGGTGCGAATGAGCCTTGCTAAGTTGCTTAGGTCTTTGCTAAGTTGCTGAGGCTGGCTTTGAACTTGGGATCTTCCTGCCTCACTCTCCTGAGCTGCCGGTGCTGTGCCACCGTGCTCACCTTGGCCTCCATACTTCTGTAGGTTGCCACAGGCTAGAGCCTCTGGGAAACAGCCCCTGAGACGTCTAGGAAGATTTCTTGTGAGCTGCAGTCTCAGTAATGTCTGAAAGACAGTAAGGGACCCCAAACTGGGCCGAGGGAGAAGCTGAACAGTGAGGCCATGATGGTAGAGGCCTTGCTGCCCCAACAGGTGCTCTGGAGCTGGGGCAGCCATTCAGAGACGGCCAGAGTTGAGGTGAAGCTGCCCATGTTGGCAGCCTTCCGTGGGACAGTCCCCGGATGTGGGCTGCCTTCAGGAAGGGCACATTAGCTTGGGTGAGGTCCCTTGGGAAACTCACAGGGAGGAACTCACCTCTGAGCGGGGAACTGCCCACACCCCTGGCAGCTGTGGGAATGGGTCTGGATGGACAGTCAGAGCAACCGCCGCAGCACCATGTGGGCCTTCTCCAGCATGCAGGCCACGCGTGTCCTTCTACCAGCACTTGGAACTGGGTGGGAGGGGCCTAAGCCAGCCTGCAGCGGGGTAAAAACACAGGGGTGGGCAGCAAGAGATTGAAAAGCAAGCAGAACCAGAACAGCCACTTTAATGGGTTTCGACACAAAAGAAGAGCAGAACAATGTGGTGGCTGGAGGGGTGGCAGGATCAGGGAAGTGACGGGACCCAGTATCCCAGTGGTCCTGATGCTGAGGGAGCGGAAGAAACAGTGGTCTCAGACTGAAGATTAGAACCCCTGGGGCAACCTCTCAGAGGGTTCTTCCACAGGGTTTTACCTCATCATTTCGTTTCATGTCACACTGCATTTATGAAAACCCACAAAAACATGGAACACTGATGGGATTAGCGGTCCTCCCCGCTCGTGCTTGATCTTAGGAGCAAGGCCTTCAGAGCTTCATCGTTTTAAACATGATCTTCAATGGAATGAGTCTTAGGAGTAGAAGCACTTAGCAAATTATTGCATAGGTTCAATTGGTGTTTTTCTTAAAGAAAGTCATAAGAGCTGGGAAATGTGTCAGTTCCTTTCCAGTGTCCATACATGTGCTCTGGCCCACCTCCCTCCTGCCCCATCACTACCTGTGTACTGACTGGCATGGTGAAGAGCCAGGAGCGAGGAGCTAGGCTTCCTGGTGCAGTTCCAGCCCCACCACAAGTTCTCTGTGTGATGACAAGAGTATAACCTATTTTCTTTCAGTGTTGGGCTTCTTACATTCAAAATTCAACGGTAATTGTGATTGCAATGACCCAGTGAGAGAGCAAGTGTGTTAACACATGAGAGTCATGCAGCCGAGTATCTAGTGCAATCAGTGCAGAATACACTTGTGCACTGCAATTTTATTATTGTTATATTAATAGATTCCCTGGTATTGCATTTTTGGAATTAACACCACCACAGCATTGTCTTGTTTATTGATGTTGCAAATTTTGCAGCCCAAGTCATAGATAAGACTGATCCGTAGTGTTTTAATGATTGCCCTTGTTTTATCTTTCCAAAACTTAGCCAGGTGGAGTCCTAGGGCTGTGCTGGTTTAAGAGTTGTGTGGATAAGCTTTTCATTTTTCTTAAGCCATTTTTCTAAATAATCTTGGAAATGTGGGTTCTTTATAGGTTACAAAGAATTCAGTTGTGAAGTCATCTAGTTCTGATGCCTATTTTAAAGAGTAAATTTTAATAGCATTTCTATTCCTTTCTTGGATAATTTGCCTACTCATATTTTCTATTCTTTCTGAGAAGTTTTGGTAGTTTGCATTTTGATTGGAAAATTTGCATTTTTTTAGGTTTTTAAAATGTTTATTTATTTATTTGCTATATGGATTTACATGTTATTCATTTTTAATTCTTAAAACTCTTTTATGTATGTGTTTAAGTTATCCATTTAATTTTGAATCATGAATATTTTATTTTTATTTTTTTCTTACTCAATTTCATAAGGCATTTATATATTTCATGGACAGTTTCAAAGAACCAAAATTTTAAATATGTTCTAAAATGTGTATGTCTTTTCTTACGTATGTTATTAGTTTCAGTTTTTACTTGAATGAGTCCTTCTTCATTCAGAGTTTTTGATCTGTTCTTCATTCATATTTCCTAAAGAGAGGTCTAATTTCCTTTATATTTTGTCTTCCTTCCTACAGAACAATGTCGATAGAAATTCTAACTTTTTTTCTGACTACTGATTTTATTGTGGCACATGGGTTTTTGTAAAGTTTTCTCCATTACATTGCTTCTTTGTCTATAATTTCAGATGTATTTACCATCTTGTGTTTTCTCCCTTAATTTCAAGTAATTAATAATTTGGGGTATCCTTTGTTATTAATTTTTTATAACCATTGTGACTTTCAACACATTTCCATTTGGAAATTACTAAGATTTTTTTGTAGTCATGCATATGATTGATTTCTGCAAATGTTTGTTAAATGTATGTAAACTGCATAATATACACTCAAAAACAAAGAATAATGCATGATTATAAATGTGCATATGCTATATAAATGGTGTAATTCCAGCTTCTCAAATACTAATAGTGCTACTATAGCTTTTTTATTGTATTCCTTATATATCTTCATCTTTGTTTTCAACTTTTAACTTTTTCTTAAATTCATTTATTGTTACTAATGTGAAAATGATTTTTTTTTCTTAAAATAAGCTTGGTAGCCTCTGACAACTCACATACAGTATAAAAACAATTATATATGATTTATTTTTTCACCTTTTAGTGTTTATTGCACTTTGTTATTTCCAAGTACGTCACTTCCTTACATTTGGGGGTCTGCCCTGGTTGTTATGCACCTGTCTCTGTGCTACGCCTTTGTTTAGAATGCATGTTCTCCTTGCTACAGCTCCCTGAGCCCCCCTTTCCTAAAGTCTCCTGTTAGGTTCATTTGTTCTTCAGCCAGAGTCCTTGCTTCAGGACTTCCTCCAGGTGAGATGTGTGACTGATAGGTTCTCTGAACCTTTGCACGTTCATAGGTAAATTTCTTTCACACCTACAGCTAAATATCCTTATGGTTTGATATAGAATTATTCGGTGAAATCCTTCCTCTTAGCAGTCTCACAATGCCGTTCCACTATCCTCTAATTTGGAGCTATGGATGAGAAGTGAAAGGAAAGTGACCACTACACTCAGAGCGACCAAGAGACCTTTATTGCAGCAGTGAGAAAGAGGAGAAGGGGGGGCGGAGAGTGAGAGAAGAAAGAGAGAGCAAGAGACAGCGAAAGCAAGAGAGAGGGGCCCGGCAGGAGAGAGGTTTTGTAGCCAAAATCTAATGGGGTTTCTGGGTCTGCAAGATGCCTTGTTGGCGTACAGTGATTGGATCATACAGTGGTTGCTAAGGGTGTCATCTTCTGCCTTCAGGCAGATGGGGCAGGGTCAGATGTGGGTTTCCGTTGCACCCGAAGGGTGGGGGTCAAGTGTTCAGCCTTGGATGGGATTGAGTGTTCAGACTTGAGTGGGGTTGAGTGTTCAGACTTGAGTGGGGTTGAGTGTTCAGACTTGATGCAAACAGGTTATAAAGGACCAGACAGAGGGGGGTTGAGTGCCCAGGTTATCCTGCAGCTAACGTTCGTTCAGCCTGCCCTGCACCTAACAAGAAGTACCTTGCCTTTATATTCTTACAAATTTTAATTTTCACAGGAGTATTTCTATATGAAATATTGCTTTTACTTGTATATGTTTGATTCATTTCATTTTTTATTTTTTTGCCTTTTCTATATGAAAACTGGAAATGTTTTTATCTCTAAGATTCTAAGACAAAGAACATCATCAGATTTGGCTTGGTGGAGGTGTTTGTTCTAAAGTTAGTCTTCCCCAGGAGCCCACCCTTAATCCCTCCTAGCAGCAGAGTGCAGTATTTGCTCTTATCTTCTTTGTAAGAAACTACCACCAATAATGAGAATCCACTGCATCTGGCCCTCTGAAGTCTTCTCTGCGATCACGCGATCTTAAGTATTATCATCTTGTTGCCTGTCTTCTCAGCAGTGTTTTGCTAGTAAGTGGCCCTTTGAAAGCATCTGCTCGTGTTTCCTTTCTCCTGTTAGGTCCTTCTCAAATGGATCATTTTTTATCCATTCAGTGGGACTCAAGTTCAGCTATCAGTATCTTAGCTTTGACCCCTAAAGATGAACTGGTTGGTGTTGTCCTCCCTACAGACCAGCAATCCCTCACACTCAGCTGCAGAGACCACTCTGCCTACCTCTCCCGCTCCCACAAAGCTGCTCTGAGACCTGAAGATCCACACATCTTTCCAGCCCCCAGATTTCTGGGGGTTCTAGATCTCCACAGACCATACTCTTTCCAGTTCTTTAATGTTCTGCTCCTCAACTCAGGAGTCTTGCCATTGGTTACCAGGCTCTCATCTGACTGGGGGTGAGGGGGTGGAGTGGAGATCCTTCTCCAGAATTTTCTGTTGAGATCCCTGCAATTCCCACTGACCCTCACCAGGCCTCAGACGTCTACTGTCAAGTCCACGGAGGCGGTTGGTAGAGGGAAGCTGAGGAGAGGCTGCAAGAGTGTCAGAAAGATGCCGTCTTCCCACAACTGGATTCTGAAGTATAGGTAGATGCCACCATATTAGGTGAACACCGTCAGTCTCTCCAAGTACATTACTTGGAGGAGTAAGCCTGAACTCGGTGCCAGCACACCCTCATATTCCAGACGTTGTCTCTGGAAGACTCCCTCTCTCACTGGCCGCTGTTTCTAGCAGGGCTGCTCTGGCGTTGTGGGAGGATTGGTTTATCTCCTTTTTATTTATTGGCAAGTTGCTTGCATCACATGGAAGCAGCTGAACTCTGTAATTACAAGAATTGAAAGGGAGGAATTTCCATAAATGCCATATGTTTTACCAAAACTGCTTCGGATGAGGCTCACCCAAGAGATTTTGACATTGTACTTGTGATAACACTCCTATTATTATACAGTCTATTATTCTCAGAATGAAGAAAATGAAGACACATTTTTCTGGCCCACTAATTCTTGTTAGCTTACCAAAAATCAATAGACTTTCTGATGCTACATATACCTCCCATTCAGGGTAGCCCATTTCCAGAAGCCTCCACTAACAGTTTTTACATCCATTTGGGTGTATCAGTTAAACTGATGCTAACGTGGGCAAACTTTATCACCTGCTTCTTGATATGTTTCCATGATACTTGTTTTTATTCATGAAGGATTTTTGAAAATGTTTGTTTCATTTAAACATGGTGCTTATAACTCATTATGTTTGTAATTTCTTCTCCAATTGACTGTATTTGGTCCTTATTTCAGTATCAAGTATCTTTTAACAGGCTATGCTGAATTTGAATGTTTCAGAAGCATCATTGCACATAGGCTGAGGCTGATTTTGTTAAATATTCATGATTCTATTGAAGTGCACTCAGTGTGGTATTTGGTACCATGGGGAGAGCACTGGGCTTAGAGGTAAAAGGACTGAGTTTAAATTTCTTTCCAGCGGACTTAGGGGTTTGTTCCTTCTTTTCCTGTGTGACTCTGATGTGGTTTTCACCTCTGTGAACTCTGCCCTTCTCACTTTACGATGAAGGTGAGAATAGTAGCCTTCCAGGGTTCTCCCCCAGAGGTTGGTGTGGAAATGGCTCCCAATTAGCCAGGGAGATGCTGGCTGAGCTGGAAGTCAGGAGGAAATGTCTCGGACCCCCAGGGAGTACCGTGAGCACCAGTCTCAAGAGGAAAGTTTAACTCGCCTAAGAAAATACTTGGAATCATTTAAAGAAGCCCAGTTTACAAAGTATTCATTCACATCAGCATTTCCATTCATTAAATTATGTCTGGTTTATCTCTGTTTCAGAAAGAATTTTTAGGCCATTTCCCTATTTTCCATAGCTACGTTTACTCTGAATTATGTAACATTAAAATGATCCTAGAATTCAGACTTTTTGTTAAATTAGATTTCCCTTGGTCTCAAGTTGTACTAAATCTTTTTGAATTCCTGTTTTTGAAAACCACAGGGAGAAAGCACGTGAGAATCAAAAACCTGGGAAAAATACTGGCAATGAGATATGACTAAGAAAAGGAAAAGAAAAAGGAAAAAAAAATAATCATATAGTTGTGTATCTTTTTAAGTATATATAACTGGCAAGTGCTGAGCCTGCTTCAGACTGCAGGGGTGCCAGCTGCCCTGGGTGGCATGCACCACACAGTAAGTGACAATGACCTCAGAGGGGCTATCTGAAGAGGTGTGGGCAGGGTTGGGAACCCGCCAGCATGGGAAGTGTCTTGTGCAGCAACGAGAGCCCCCCTCCCCAGCAAGACCCCAGCAGAGTCTCTGGAAGTAGCTGATGGAGGAGCTTCCCATAAACCCGGTGGCCATAGACAGAGAAGCATAGCCACCTTCCAGCTGCCTTGCAAAGGGGAATCTCTCGCCTACTCTCTGATGCTTTGTGCAGGTGGCCACCATCCTATGGAATCCAGCGAGACACCAGAGAACAAGAGGGTCTGGGTGAAGCTCTCCTTGGGGACCCAGAGCAGAGCACAGGGAGCAGGGGGTGGCACGTACAAGGTGAAGCCCTGCCGAGCACACCAGGAGATTGAAGGCGGCAAACAGGAATGGCTCCTGAAGAAAACTGTCTGAGACTGCTGAGCTGGCAACGTGTGGAAGAGAGATGGTATTCGGTGTGGGAACAGGTTCTCTAATACATTGCTGGTGGGAGAATGAAGCCACCCATCTTTTGTGGGAAGCAATCTGGCATTATGTGAAAGATATCCAAAAGTTTGCATTTCCCTAGACTTAAATTTGTTCTAGAGAAATTGTTCCTTAAAGAAATAATTGGACCACGGCTTAAGAAATTAACTGGACAATTTAAAGAACTTGACTGTACAGGAAAGTTTATCACATCAACCATTATAATAACAAAATTTGCAAGATTGCTAAACCTACAGTGTGAGGATTGACTAAATAAATTGCTATATCTGTGTATGGAGGTGTCTATATGCATACATATATTTTAATAGTACTATACCACTGCAAATGTTAAGAAAAATATTGCAAATCATCATCAATTATCTTCACAAAGATTCACAGAACTTTGTTAAGTATAAAAATTAGGTTGAGAAAGTATTTCTAGCTTTATTGGAATTGGAGGTTAACGGGTCTCTCAAATTTGCGTATTTGAAAGAGAAGCAGGGACGGGGCCAGGCTGAGCAGTAACCACTGGGCCATAAGCTTTCCACTGTCTCTGAGAGCCATTTCCTCTGCAGGCTTTGGACAAGGTCCTCTTGGCGGGGAGGGTCGAGGGGTTCTCTTGGCATTTGGTCTGTTGTATTTTGACCTATCTCAAGCTCTGACAAGTTCTGGAAACTTGCAGATTCCTTCATCAGGAAATCACGAGAGAAGCAAGGAGCATGGGGGAGAGGGGATGGAGAAGAAAGAGGGAGAAAGACTAAGGGGAGAGGGAAACCATCCACAGAAAGATCCAGAGCACCTACTGTGTGCAGCCCTGGCTCAGGGCTGACCACTACATGCCTGACTCCATGTGGCTCCTTGGGCCAGGGCAACTCATAAAGAAGGCCTGACCCCTGAGCTGGTGGGCTAGGGCTGCGGGAACAAAGTGCTGAGCCAAGGGCCGGGCGTCTTCCACAGCAGACCCACGCGCCTCACAGTTCTGGAGGCTGGAAGTCTAGGTCCAGGTGGGGCAGGGTTGGCTCCCATGCCCTCTCTGAGCTTCTGTGCTTCACTGACCATCTCTGGCACTTCTGGGTTGTAGGAAGGAGCCCCCCTCCCCCACTGCTGCCATCATCTTCACAAGGCGTTCTTCCTGTGTCTGTGTCCAGATTACCCCCTTCTCATCTGGACACCGGTCATGCTGGACTAGGGTCTGCTCTCATGACACCATTTTAGCTTGGTGAACTCTGTAAAGATGTCTCCCAATAAGGTCACCTCCTGAGGAAGTAGGGGTTGGGACTTCATAAGGTCCCATCTGGTCTTCACAGAGATGAAAGACCCAGAGCCACAGGGGCAAGTGGGATTGGTCATGGAGGCATCCTTAGTAGAATATTCCCCTTCCTGTTTTTAAGTAGATATTGGTTATGAAAATGTGAAGCATATAGTTTTAAAAGTTAAAAATTAATTGAAAAACAACGAAAAGCTAACAAAGCTGATAATCCACATGTTCAATAAACACGCACCGAGGACCTACTGAATGACGAGCACGGAGTTCGCAGCTTGAACACCCCACCCAGGGTCAGCTGTACTCTCTGGGCGCTCATGTCCACGGGTATTTATCTCACTTTACTTGTCTGTCTCTTTCCCCTGCTTCATTCAACACCTGATTTGAGGTGGATTAGTACTTATCTTCCTCAGCCTCAGAATCCGCCTGTGAGGAGTCTACTGTTATTATCTGTTTTGCATTTGAGACAAAAAAAAAAAAATCCACCTGGAGATTAGCTTTCATTTTTCACTTCTTATTAAAAAATTTAGGAAATTTAGAACCAGACACTGCATAATTTTGATAGATTTCATTGCAAAAGCCCTCATGTTTATTTCTGACCTCTACCCCAAATTCACACCCTGAAACAGCTAGAATCTGAATCTCGATGGAGCTCTGCCTATTTGATTGGTCCTTATTTCCAGTATCCCATTATCAACCCTCGTGTGACTTGACAGGTTTGAGTAATAGGCAGTCCTGTCCAAAAGGATGGAAATGGTATTAGAGAGGCTCTCTCTCATTCCCACTTCCCTCAGACCCTAATGATTGCAGATATCATTTCTGAGCCCCGGACACAGATCCAGCTGGGAACAACAGATGAATTTGTAAGACCATAAATGAAAACTGGAGGGTGTTGTATTTGAAACAAGGTCCCAGAAGAGGTGAACGGCAGATTCCAATTTATGCAGAGGGCCAACCGAGGCATCTGGTAGGATGCGTGAAATTGCATTTCCATTTTTCATCTTCATGCATTAAAAGAACCCACCCATCCCTGCATTCTCTGCCCGTCACGCACAGGCCACAGAGGACACGTGCCTCCTCCCCTTCTTACTGAGGACTTCACCAGACCTGCACTTACTTGGAGGCCCTGGATCTTCTGTGGACCACATCAGGCTTGTTTTTAGCAGAATCCTACACATGATTTTGATGAGCTCTACTATGGAAAGGAAATTCAGTAACCATCCAGGTGAGGTCTGGAGAGATGCTATGATCAAGAAGAACTAAGGGCTTCTAGAAACCTTCCATAATGGCACTTTTGGGGCTTTAAAAGGTGCTATTAAAATCATAGCTGCACAAAGATACCAATTCTGTTCACACTTAGCACCCTCTGTCCTTCATGTCATTTCTGAGAGAATTCAACCATTTTGTTGAATTTCTTTTTTAAAACTTACTTTCTTTTTTATAACTTACTTCATTTAACCCAACATTCAATTGATCAGAATCTCTGTCCTTAAGTATTAATGCCTTAATTCCTGTGGAATGAATTCCAAAGTGTTGAGGAGCTATGGGTGTTTTTGACTTTCAGTGATATTGATATAAAAAGTCAGCCCATATTATCATCATTGATTACAGGCATGGGAGAGTAAAGTGTGGGACAAGAAAGTGGCTATCTCTTCAATAATATGAAGCACATTCAGCAGATTCATTTCTTTTCTGCAGGACACTTGTGTTCCAAAAGTGTTCTGAAAATTCACACTGCCACTAGCAGTGATTGAAGGTACCTCTTCCCTGCACCACCAGCCGCAGAGGAGTGTGCTGCATTTCATTTTTGTTATTCTAATGAGCAGGGCTGCTAACCAATGGCAGTGCCCTGAGAACACTCCATGTGTTCTTGAAAAATTGAAAGACATTTGTATCATCCACAAGAAGCTCTTCAGTGTTCACTCCTTACCTACGTCACCCGGACTCTATCCTGGATCCCAGCAGGTTTAGGAGAAATGATAAAGAACTCCCAGAAACCCTTTCTATACTCTACCAGTTAGACAGTCATAAGTATTGCTTCGGCCGCTAGATAAGAAGGGATTATCTCATCATTATCTTAGTTTTGTTTTGCTGGACTTATAATAGTAATTTAACAATTAATACAACTACAATCAAATAATGTGTCTCTATCAATATACACCAATGTATAGAAACAGAGAATATTTTCAGATGCATTCATTATATAGTTATTGTTGTCTTACATTGTTTGCTTTGTTTTCTCTGTGGAATTGCTATTTAAAGTTTCCAGCAGGTAACTTTGTCCAGATCACAAGTCACAATTGAGGATATCTTTATTCTGGAAAAGATTACTTGCATGGAAAATCTGCAAAAGGATGATAATGATTTTTTTTTCTTTGCTTGTTTTTGTGTCTGATTTTAGAATAGCTGCTTTTCTCACATCACCACTGATGAAAGGCAACTGAACTTTGCAAATGTGGTGCTGGTGGGAAAGTCCGTGGCAGGTCCAGAGGGCCTCATGGAGAACCGGCACCGTGTCATGGGCCATCCGGCTGGTTGGGTGGTGTGGACCAGGATCAACACAATGACCATCAGTGACAAGATGTAGGGTCTGGGCTCCACAGGAGGAGCCGCTTTATCAGGGAGCTCACCCTTGGTGTATACATGTTAGCTGAGTCAGACACCCTGACCCCATGTCCTCCAGGGTCCCAGAGCATCAGAGGAGCAAAAGGGAGGGAGGCGTGAAATCCAACCTGTGACACTGGGAGCTTGTGCTGCATATATTCCACGTGTCCCCAGATCCATTCGTCACCCTTTCCTGTCCTTCCATGTGCCCAGGCAAACTGCCCTTTAGGATATGCAGAACCAGACTCCCTGCCCTCCTGACCTCTGGTTGATCAGTGAGGTCTTCCAGCAGAGTGTGTGTGTGGGGGGGAGAGAGTAGAGAGTGCTCCTTCCCTGGATCCTCTCTGCCTCCATGTAGATCTGAGCACCTGTATCCCTGTGTGGTCACCCTCCTACTAAAGAGTGGCTTCTAAGGCTCTCACTCCTCTAACATGGGGTGCTAATGTTTCCTGGGGTTGCTGGCTCCTGCACGCGTCACTAACCCTTGATAATTCCTTGGACACCTTTCCTTGTTAATTCCTGAAAAAGTGTCCCTTGGTTAAGCTTTCTTTGGATAAATCCCTTGAGTGGTACTTCCCTCTGGGGACACGGACCAATACGGAGTTTGTGTCTACATAGGTGGAGGGTGACTATGAGAGAGTGGCCCATGAGACGGGACCTTGTCCTGCTTCCTCTGTACTTCCTGGGTAGGCTGCTGTAGGACCAGCGGTGGGGTGTGCTTACACTGCCACAGTCCCCTCGAGATGAAGGACGGACACCTGCTTTTCAGTGTGGAACCCTGAAGTCAGTAGTGCAGTAAGGCGGGGGCCCAGGGGATGGGGAAGATTTTCCATGTTCTACCTTAAAGGACAAATTGTGGCAAGGACTGACCTGGGTTGATCCTGGGACTACGTAAAGCCCAGCGACTTGGATCTGTCATGCAGTAGGAGACAACCACAGAAGACAAAATCTTTTTCATGGTAGAAAAAAAATGAGAGTGAAACACTTAACATAGAAAAGTGTATCTTTCTTGGCAGGACCTCGTCCAGAAGCATGCCTGCCGAGGCTGTGTGGACCATCCGTCCTGTGTCAGGATGGATCCGTTCATGTGTCTTTAACCTATTTTTCCTTGGATGACTTTTGGGAACTTCTTGGTTTCCCACTTGTTCTAGTCCTTGCTCCCTTTCCATGGCCTGCACCACTTGATGCCTGAATCTCCCTCTCTCTTTTCTTTTGCTTTTCATTGCTGTCCTTCAGTTCAGCAGGAGCTCGGCCAAGAGCTAAGAGGAATAGGTAAGCACGCACACTTCCTGTACTTTAGACAGCAAGGAGTTCAATACTTACTAATACCATCTGTACAGTCGAGTACTTCACACACACTATCCCAGATATTCTTCCCAACGATACGAAGCGAGTCAAATCGTTCCTGATTTTAAAGATGAGAAAATGAGGACATGAGAATGAGCTAGAATACTCAAGGCAGGTGAGGCAGGCAGAAGACACTGCATGTGCCTCTGCCTCCCCCTGGAGATGGGGCTACCAGATTCTCACCTGAGGCCAGGTGTGTGTGTGGCAGAACTGACGAAGCACTAAGAACACCGGGGAGAAAGACTGGGAGAACCCACCCCCTGAGAGGAGTGGAAAATACTCATTGGAAACCCAGGAACCACGTGGCTGCAGAAGTCCTTCCATGGGGGAGTTGGGTGGTGTGGATGCTGTTGGACCCTTGGTCGTTGCTCAATTTGTTACATGAATGGATTCTCTCTAACAACTGTGGCCTAAAGCCAAGCGCTCTACAGAAGGTCTTTTAAGGGACTTTCCCTATCATCAATGTGTCACGGTTGATGCTTGTTAGTAAGATCATAAAACATATGCTTGAGGACCTTACGGTTCTCTGAAGGAAGTCAAGCTGTGAAACCAAGGTGTAATAATGGCCAATCACTGTCTTATCAGGCAACATAAGTCGGAGGCTGTTTTCCCAGGTGCAGCTCATGACAACTCAGGCTAGGCACCTGTCTCTGTTTTATTGCCTATAAATCTTTAATATTATACTAGTTGGCAGCACAAAGCAACCATTTGGAAAGCCCAGTAAGTTAAAAAACAATAGCCCCACAGACCCTGCCAATTCTAATTTCTTTAATGTTTAGGGTCATTAAGTGGAAGAAAGATACCACTATGAAGTCATTATACTTCCAACATTTGGGCCCAGATAGCAGCTGTTCTTGGCAGTTAAAGATCAACTTTGCAAAGACACCTAGAAGCAGCTCTATACTAAAGGGCCAAGTTTAATGAATTGTCATAGCAACCGTGCAAAATGTGACTGGGAACATAGTACCTCCACGATGTCATCCTTCATTGTTAATCCAAAGGTGCTAATTTCCTTAACAAGTCTCTGTTGGTTGCCTACTTTGGACTGGGCTCCCTCCTAGTCTCTGAGCAGGCAGCACAAGCAAGTAGCCTGGAACTTGTTCTCTTAGGGAACACGGAGTCCCTGTGTATGCGCCAAACTAAGTGTACAATTATCACTCATGTTAAATGCTATCAGGAGAAGTGTGAGGTGTACGAGGGGACCTACCTGAGATTTGGAGTCTGCCAATTATGATCATGGAAAAATGCAAGCCTGGTGTCAACACACTTCTCAATTTCTCAAGAGAGGCCTGATATACAGATTTTTATACAATACTGCCACGTTCAAATATTAAAAAGTTTAAGATGTTTGGAAGACCACAAAAACTAGTCATAGTCCAACTGTGCTTTGTCTTCTTCTTTTGATGAACATTGTCTTAAAATCTAGAAGGACGTCATCCAGAAAGGTCGGAATCAGACTAAAAGAGGGTGGAGGTGTGGGCGTCCCCTGGAGAGGAAGGGCAGATGATTCTGAAGCTTTGTGGGAACTTGAGCACAAGGCAGCACCTTGTGTTCGTGACTTTGAATCATCCTGACATTATTACTTACCTCAAAGAGGGACAGAGTAAAAGTGGTCCCATGTTTGGGCTTTGGCCTCAGACAGCCTGAGTGTCAGGTGAGTTCTGAGATCTTTCAACCTTGAGCCTCAAGATGGTCCTGGATCTGCCTCGTAGGGATATTGGGAGGACTACATGGGATCATGTAGATGGGGCACCAGTTACAATGCTTGACACAGAGCAAGGACTCAACAAATGTCCCAGTTTGGGACACTGGAACATGCCGTGTTATGTAGGTGAACATCAGGCAACATCTTGGTGGCCGGCAGCAGAGATTCCCAGCAGTCCCTGGACGCCGACCCCCCCCCCGCCCCGCCCATAATGCTCACCAGAAGGAGGCTCTCAGCAGCCGCCAAGCCCTGCAGACATTCCGGGGAGCTCTCTTCTGAAAGTAGCAATATCATAGCCGTTTCCTCAGGCTCTATGTGGTAATGAGGGAGGGAGGGACTCCTTAAAGGCCAGGGTCCAGGCTGTTCTTGGGTAGCCCTCCCCACAGTGCCTAACAAGAGCTGACCACTTGTTACTCATATGCATATTCACATGCAAAATCCAAAAAGTTCTGAAAGCAACAATTTACAGAATTTATTTGACAGCAAGCCCCAACCCAACCTTAGGTAAGTCAAAGGGAGGACTTGACTTGTTTCACTGAGAGGCTACTTAGAGTCTTCACTGCTTCCAGGTGGAGTATTCATATGGGCTGCTGGAAGGGTAATAAAGTCAACTGGGGATCTCGGGCAGAAAATGCCAACAATGTTATTTGACTGTGTGAACCTGGGTATGCCACGAGCCGGGGGTCTACTGTAAAACAGATGGAATTAAACTGCAGGGCTTTGGAACCCGATAACTCTACATCATGTTCAACCTCAAGAATGGGACCCTAATTAGAATAAGTTACACTCCATATGTGTATAATATGTTAAAGTACATTCTACTGTCATGTGTATTTAAAAAGAACAAATTTAAAAAAAAAAATTGTATCTTTCACTTGAAGGAGTTCCCCAAGTTGCATCAGCTGTAGGCCTTACCAGGGACGATCAGCTCTTGTATATCACATTAACTTCGTAAAATTTAAATTCCAAAGCACATCTCACCTTGGTGGTTATGGATTTGTGCAATTCAGCAAAGAAGAGGAAGGTAGCAAGACGTGGAAGGGAAGACAAGAAGGAGAGAGGTTAATCGGGTAGATAAATCACATTGATAGAAAACACTGTCATGAACGGACTTTCAAATCCAGGGGCTGAAAACACAACCCTGAGGAGCTTAGATTGCACTCAGTCACCTGCCCAAGGTGAAGGGTCTAGTCGGGGCTGCTCTGCTCCACTAGGTCATGGAGGGCCCCAGGCTGCAGCTGTTAGCCTGTGGCCTCAGGGGTGCTCCCCCAGCACCCTTCCAGGCACGGGAAAGAGGAAAGGCAAGAGGTGTGATGGCCGAGCAGTGTCTTTTCTGCGTGTGTCTGTGTTTTAATTTTCCCCAAGGGTCAGTTTACAAGGGCTGCCATCCATTGTCACCATGTTCCCCTGGCTGCTCTAACTCAATGTCATGCTCCCCTTCTGTGAGGGACGGGGAGTGCGGCTCTGCCTTGGGGAGAAGAGACCTTGTGGAACAGTCTGTGTCACATCAATCCCTTCTCTAACTGGAGCATCATAGATAATGCGTGACCTACTGCTTCCCACAGGGTGACAACCCAAGCAAGCACTTGGCTTTCTCTCATCCTAGGCCCCCGTTCATCAGCCCAAATCACCAGATGGCATAAAAACAGAACTAGACGACAAGAATTCGAATATGTCACGCTCAGAATGTCCTTTGAGTCTGTGCTGGCCTGTGAGGATGGTTTCTTTCCTTATTCAATGCCTTCCCAATCTTAAATCTTTAATTAAATAAATGAGTGGATGAAATAGATGAGGCCCGCCTCTCCTGCTAGCCCAGGTGTGCAGCATGGGAGAAGGTGGAGTCTGAGTCCAGCCACGACACAACAGGAACGACTGCATCACACCTTTGAGGGACCCGTCAGTTGAGCAGCGCAGCGTGAGGTCATCTTGGGTAGGCACATAATCCACTTGGTAGATGAAGAACCAGGGGCTCACAAGGGTGGCATGGCCAGCCTGGAATTATACAGTAAGTACCCAGAGTACTTCCCAGGCCTTCTGACTCCACGGACGGCATCCTTGGTGTATCATCACATGCCCGTGTTTGGGGCCCAACCAAAAAAGAAAAACAACGACAACAACAACAACAACAAAAACATAGCATCAAGATTCAGGAGCCCTTCACACTGTTGTTGGTTCACCAGGGACAGAACCCACACACCTAGAAGGAAAAGAACATTCAGGTAGGCTTGAGCCCAGAATTGAGCCAAATCCACCTTTTGGACGTGTGTGAGGCTGAGTTCCATACCAGGTGAATGGAAGAGAGCAGATGTTGGAATCTGTGGCCCTCAGTCCAAGTCTGCCTGTGTGTATAGATAAAGCCACAGCGGTTCCTTTACCTGTTTCCCCTAACTGCTTTTGATGAGCAGCTGCAGCAGGGTCTGCATGGCCCACGAAGCCATCATGTCCAGCACACACACAAAAACTTGCTGACCCCCAGGATAGAACATGGACTAGCACAGGAGACCCAGGACCAGGAAACAACAACTCAGGAAAGAGCCTCATGATAGAAACATGGCCGGCACAGAATGGAGCACAAGAGGGAAAGCCGGTCAGCGTCATTTGTCTCCGTAGAAGAAGGGGCGACATCCGCCCACCTAACGGGGAGAAAGGACTTCTGAGTTGTAGAGCGAAGGGTGCCTTACAGCTTGAAAAGTGGTGGGCAGACGTTCTGGGCACATGGAGCAGCTCACAACAGAGGTGCCCAGCAGGACCCACGTTCCTCCCCTGGGAAGAGGGGAGAGTCAGGGAGATTGAGGTCTGTTGGGCACTGGGAGACAGCACTGGGTGGTACAGGGTCAGTCCTGGAGAGAAGCCTGCCAGGCAAGCCTGGTTTCCATTTTACAGATGAGGAGACTAAAACTGAAAGGGGGTGTGATCACCTTGATTTTCAGAATTAGAGGTGGGCTAGTTTCCATCCCAAGCTCCTGAAGTTTCTGTCTGGCCCCCCCACACTCTGCCAGGAAGAGCACCTCCGTCCTGGACTCGCCTTGTCTAGGCCCTGAAGATCTGCCACCATGCCTGCTCCCCTATGTGGCTGGGGACATGTGACAGAGGGGATGTGGCAGCAGGTGGTGGGTCTGCAGGCGGTGAGTGCCAGCCTCTGCAGCGGCTGCTATGGACAGATACGACCCCCAGCATGCTGCTGCTTCTCTCTTCTAGGTGGGAAGAAGCCCAGATTGCTCCCAGCGTGCACCATGGTGAAGCATCAGGAGTCACGAGTTCAAGGTGAGCTCTCTCCTTCAGCTCCTGGGCTCCCCTCTCACCCTCTCTCAGCTAGTGGTGCTGCATTGGAAGGCAGCAGCCAGCCCAGGCCTTGGGCAGCAGCGGTGGGAACCGAGCATCAGGCCTGATTACATCCACTTCACCTTCCCTGTCTGGAAGCAGCCGTGAGAACCAGTGTGGGCTCCACGCCTCATTTTCTTACTGATGCCCATTTAGAGGGCCAGAGAGGGAGACAGCATCTGAAGCACTGGACAAAGTCCAGGAGACTATTTTTGAAAACCTTAACTCACTGAAGCTTTGAAGGGAGATACACTGATGGTCTGGTTGACACAGCAAGTCATCGCTTCTTTTCCTAGAAAAAGAAAAAGAAAAAAAGGATTCACTAGGCAATCCCTGCGCTCCTCTCTGTTTTCATGAATTTGACTGACGTAGGCAACTCGGATGAATGGGATTTGTCTTTTTGTGTCTGGTTTATTTCATGTCCCCAGGGTTCACCCATGTTGGAGCAGATGTTAGAATCTCCTTCCTTTTTAAAACCACATAATATTCCATGGTATGCATACATCAGTGTCTTCGTCCACTCATCTGTTGACAGATGCTTGGTTTGCTTCCAATTTTTGGTCATTGCAAATAATGTGACTGTGCAACCACCAGCAGCTTCATCCCCTGCTTCAGTTCATTGGAGTCCACACCGGAAGTGGAGATGCTGGAGCCTGTGTGATCTCCATTCTGATTCTGTGCGGAGCCACTCACCTGTTCCAGATGGGCTGCTCAAGTTTACTCTCCCCCTGGCACTAGGTGAGGCTCTGATTCCTCCACATTCGCCCAGAACTTGTTGTTTTCTGTTTTTGTTTTGTTTTGTTTTGTTTTTTGGTCAATAACCACATTAATGGGTATGAAGTGGATTTTCATTTTTCTAAAGACTGATCATGCTGAATACAATTTCGTTTGATTTTTCACCATTTGTACATCTTATTCAGAGAAACGTCCAAGTCTTTGCCTATTTTTAAATAAGAGTGTGTGTCAGTGTGTGTGTGTGTGTGTGTGTGTGTGTGAGAGAGAGAGAGAGAGAGAGAGAGAGAGAGAGAGGAGAGAGAGAGAGAGAGAGAGAGAGAGAGA
>NW_025999949.1:30089303-30100684 GCF_001458135.2 Marmota marmota marmota
AGGAGAGAGAGAGAGAGAGAGAGGAGAGAGAGAGAGAGAGAGAGAGAGAGAGAGATATTCTGGGTTTTCTGAAGATAAGATCATGCCTTCTGCAAGTAAAAATATTAGTATGTCTTCCTTTCTACTTAGGAGCCTTTTATGTAATTTTCTTACCTAATTTTGCTGTGTTAAGGCTTCCAGTGCTCTTTTGAATACATGGTAAGAGAGGGCATCCTTGTCTTGCTCCTGATCTTATAGGAAAAGTGTTTTGCATTGTGTGGCTTTTGCTATGTTGGGGTAGTTTCCTTCAGTCCTGTACTGTCGGCTATTTTTATTGTTGACTGTTGAGAAATGCTTCCACATCCATTGAAATGATCTTTTCTTCTCCTTCATTCTGTTAAAGTAGGACATATTATATTGACAGACTTATACATGTTAAACTGGTTCTTTTTAACCAATGCAAATTTCTTTAGGTAAACCACAGGCTACTGCCACAATTGTCTTTTAACAACATTAGATGCAATTTTTGACAACCCAATATGGCCTTTAAGATTTGAAATAAGTGATTGCTGAAGTGATTTTGCAAAATGACTGTTACAGTGGTTTATGTGATAGAGAATGAAGTAATGAAATCAAAATCCAATACAGAAGCAAGACATGTCCAAACTAGAGCATTACAGAATGCAAATAATGTATAGGATTCTTAATGCATCATCTCCATTTTAGAATACAGCCTCATGAACCATAATACTGTTCAGGTTTCCTATGAATAATTATACAATCTCTTGAACATCAGTAGTTTAACTAACAGGAAGATAATATGAAATGACTAGAATATTGCTTTGGAGTCACCCTGGATGGGGGACTAAGCCCTGTAGGAGACTCACCTCTTCTCTCAGGACTTGGTGGTAGGAAAATGCAGGGTTTGGACAAGAATGACAAGGAAACCCCTTTATGGCAGAGGTGCCTTGGTGTTCCTGGAAGATGTGGCAGTTCAGGGAAAGCCCTCGGTTGGCTGAAATCTTGGGAGGACTGAATGGTGTCTTCTCACCCCAAAACTCAAATGTCGAAGCTCTAACCTCCATGTGACTGCATTTGGAGACAGGGCCATTTGGAAGGGAAGAATAAGTATCACAGGTCCTAAGAGGCGGAGATGTGAGACTCTCTCCCTCTCTCCTCCCCCACAAAGGGAAGGCAGCTCTCTGAGCCAGGAAGAAAGTCCTCACCAGAAACCAACCCTGATGGCGTTCAGGTCCATCTTCCAGCTTCCAGAACTATAAGAAACTTACCCTCTGCTGTTTTCATGGCCCTGTGCTATTTGTTAGGGCAGCCCAAGCACACTAACATAGAGGCCCCATGTGAGCTTCCTGGAAAGAGAGAGAACAGGGGGCACAAGTGGTCCTCTCCTGGGAGCCTCTGACTTCCCCCGAGGCTGGAGGAATAACTCCAGGGCCAGGTGCATCCCTTTCAAGTGGGCGACACACACTTGAGGAGTCAGGAGACCTAGAATAGCAGAGGTGTCCAAAATATCATTTTCGAGGCTTTTGGGATATTTTTTTTCCATTAAGAGAAGGCTCCCTGAAGCCCACGCATCCTGCTCTGGAGGGAGAATGAAACTTGGGAACAGGTCAAGGAATCCCACTTTTCCCTGGGGGAGGAGGAGCTAGTTCAGGGTGTGGTGGCCATGTGGGAGGTCTCCATCTGGGGTCTGAGCTCTCTAGAAGTGTCATCGGGTCCCAGGACACTTTGGTGCACCCTACTGAGATCTCTCAGCCATCCCAGCACAACCTGCTCCCAGCCCCAGAGGGTTCCCCTGTTTTATGAAGCCCTTGCCAGATTCTGGCTTTGAATGACTAAGGTCTTGAAGATATTTTATTAAAGCTCAAATTTAATACCTGCCTCAGGGAATTTGGGTCTGCTGTGTGTAAAGGACCAAGGGATCTTTCCCCTTCTTCTCTTAGAGCGTTGGCTTGTTTTTTTTTTACAGTCGTCTAGCTCTTCAGGGGCAAGACTCATGCTTTCATTGGCTTGGGCTATTTTTCTGCTATCTCTGAGCCGTCTCCCCACTAGAATTAATTTCCTGTGAGAGTCTTTCATTTTTTTGAGAGTTCATTCATTCGTTTAAGTTTCTGATGAAACATTTAAGCCTCACTTTTAATCTTGCATTGGGTGATTTCCAAAGATATATTTTTGCTCTGAAATATTTTTCTATAATACTTTATGATACTGACCTTAAGCACCTTAAAAATTTTATATTGAGTGGCTAACTTAATATTTGTTTAGTAGCTTTCTTCTTAGAGACTTTGTAAAGAAGCATTTATAATAATCTTGTTGTGTTACATTAAATAAATTATTATAAATTGCATTACTTAATTTAAAGCTGGATTTTATCAATAAAAAGTCAACTATAGTGGTCTATACTGACAGATTCCCGCAAAGCCCCAGAGACCTAGGCTTGAACGTCACATAGTGCCACCTCATAGTCTTGTGTGGCATGCATTTCAAGACTGTCTCAAGGCCAGTGGTAAGCCATCACAGGCTCTCCATGAGCCTGCTACTTGCCCCCAACCAGAGCTTCCTTAAGATGAGGGATTTTCAGTTAAGGCAAGTGAGGAAAAATGGGTTACTCTCCCTAAAATCTAAACCATACCCTGGCCATTAGGATGGATCAGCAGGGAGGGGTCCAGTGGGGTCGGGGATGACAAAGCACAGCCTTCACACAGTTTTCTAGAAACTGGTAATATCTTGATGCTCTGTGGGCAACACGTTACCAAGGGATGTGTAAGGCTCAGGGGACAGGAACATGGCCTTCACATGAACCTCCCAGGGCACCAGCTCTTCACTTGCTCACCATAGGATGTTCAGAGAGATGCTGTTCTTCTGGATGCACTTGATACCCCCCATCCAGAGGACAAACTCTTTGAGGCAGAGCAGGGATGGTGGAGGGCCCCACGGTGCCATTGTGAGCCTGCCATCACTCCACCCATTGCCCTTCTCTTCCCATGAGCCCATATCCCTCTGCCCCCACACAGACAGCTTATGGGGTTTGGAATCCCAAACAAACCCCAAAGAGGGGATTTCATGGATGAAAAAATTAAAAATCAACAGCAACAAACAGGGCGAGAGTCTTCAAGATTGTGCCCACTGCTGAATAAATGCAGAGAAACTCACTAAATAACATAATGTGTGCATTTTACTTAAACTTTCATAAAAACGAACGTTGAATAACATATTTCCATTTACTATCCCTTGATCATTTGTTTCAATAAACTGCTTATGAATAATTTGTGGATTTTTAAAAATATGCATATAAAGCACCATTTTAGACCATATTCTTGATCGTCAGCATTTGTGATTACTGGCAACAAGAGTTGTGTTGAAGAACAATTAGGCAGAAGTAACTCAATGTGTTTGCAGCCAAATGTCCCTGCATCATTTATAACTTGTGATATTCCTTAAATACTCCCCAAGTAGTGTGAGCGTCCTTTATATTTTTTGAAATTGCAAGACCTGAGGGTGTGTATGTGGGGTTTCTGTAGAAAGAGAGACAGCTACAGTCAATAGAAACATGTATACATGTATGTACATTCATGTGTATACATGTTTTAGGGTATGCATGCATGTATTTGCATGTGTGTATATAGAGAGAAAATTACATATACCCATGCACCTGTATTTATGTATGTGTGTGCATGTTTCCTGTTTGTTTGTGTGCATTATACATATGGGAGTATGTTTCTGTGCGTGGAAGAGGCTCACCATCTCCCAAGTCAGTGTGAGCTTCCACTCTTGCTTCTTGCTGTCACTAAGATTTCCATTTGCTTTGTTCCTGGTCAGTTTCTAAACTAATGTTCTTATTTCTTCCTTTGTATCCTTGAAGAACCTACCCCCAAAAGAGTTGTAGTTTGTAGCATACTTTCACTAAAGCTTATAATAATGGGTGATATATTATTTAAAACTGGATTGCATTCAGTCACAAGTAAGAGAAAAATCTGTCTTGAAGTAGTTTATTTAGACAGGTTTCTTTTTTTATACAGCAAGTACTCAGAGGTTCCAAGGAACAGAAAGTTCATGTTCTAGGACAACTTGCACCACTGAAGCCTGATTCTGTCTAGCTCACCTCGAATGGCTAAATGAGCTCAGTAAGCTGTTTCCCTCAGCAAAGGAGCAACCATTTCACAAATTACAAATGATGTTCAATCAGTTCAAACTTCAGTCACCTTTTATCTTCCAATTATACACATTTACCAGAATTCATTGCTGGAGTGGCAGGGCTGTACATAGGATAACCATGATCCATGGCAACGTGTTACCAAGGAGACCCGCACTGCTGGCTGACTCCTCTCAGCTGGTTCTGACTGGAGAAAGCCCCTAGCTGTGGGCTGTGAACACTTTGAGGGAGGGGAGGAAGGAGGGGAAGAACAGGGAGGGGTGGAGGGAGAAAGGAAGGAAGGGAGGGAAAGAGGGAGAAGGGAGAATGGCAGAGGGGAGAGAGGAAGGAGGCCAACCATTAGCAGCTGTTGTCCTGCACACGCATATTCACAGCATCAAAAGAGTAACATTTGGCCATTGTACTGACTCTTTAATTTCTGAAGCTAAAACATTTTGTAATTTTAATGAATTTATAATGTGTGTGTGTTTGGCAGCTTATAGCTTGATAAAATTGTTCTAGCTTGACTTAGATATTGGTTCAAGTTCAGCCACAGGCAAAAAGACATTCCTTGGTAAGTGACCAAAACTCACTGTGAATCTAGTACAAAACAAAACAAAACAAAAAAGGAACTTTCACTGCATTCAAAATCAAAGAGGTTTTTGATTGGGATTGCATTGAGTCTGTACAGTGCTCTTGGTAGTATGGTCATTTTGACAATATTAATTCTGTTCTATCCAAAAACAAGGTAGATCTTTCCATCATCTAAGGTCTTCTTTAATTTCTTTCTTTAGCATGCTGTAGTTTTCATTGTAGAGGTCTTTCACTTCTTTTGTTAGGCTTATTCCCAAGTTTTTTTTTTTTTTTGAAGCTATTGTAAATGGGGTGGTTTTCCTAGTTTCTCTTTCAGAGAACTTATCACTGATGTACAGAAATGTCTTTAATTTATGGGTGTTGATTTTATATCCACCTACTTCGTTGAATTCATTTATTAGTTCTAGGAAATTTCTGGTGGGAGGCTTTGGGTCTTATAGATATAGAATCATATTGTCTGCAAATAGTGATAATTTGAGTTTTTCTTTTCCTATCCCTATCCCCTTTTCTTTCCTCTGTATGATTGCTCTGGCTAGAGTTTTAAGAACTCTGTTAAATAGAAGTGGCGAAAGAGGGCATCCCTCACATTCCTCATAAAATTAGAAAAAGAAATCATGAAATTAATCTGGAAAAATAAGAGACCCAGAATAGCCAAAGCAATCCTTAGCAAGAAGAGTGAAGCAGGTGGCATCACTATTCCAGACCTTAAACTATACTACAGAGCAATAGTAACAAAAGCAGCATGGTATTGGTACCAAAGTAGACTTGTAGACCAATGGTACAGAATAGAGGACACAGAGACTAACCCACATAACTACAAGTATATTAGACAAAGGTGTCAAAAATGTACATTGGAGAAAAGATAGCCTCTTCAACAAATGGTGCTGGGAAAACTGGAAATCCACATGTAACAAATGTAATTAAACCTCTATCTCTCACCATGCACAAATTCAACTCAAAGTGAATCAAGGAGCTAGGAATTAAACCAGAGACTTTGCTCTTAATGAAAGAAAAAATAGGCCCAAATCTCCATCATGTGGCATTAGGCCCCAACTTCCTTAATAAGATTTCTATAGTACAAGAATTAAAACCAAGAATCAATAAATGGGATGAATTCAAACTAAAATCTTCTTCTCAGCAAAAGAAACAATCTGTGAGGTGAATAGAGAGCCTACAGAAAGGGAGCAAATTTTTACCATAAGCACATCAGATAGAGCACTAATCTCTAGGATATATAAAGCACTCAAAAACTTTAACACTAAGAAAACAAATAACCCAATCAATAAATGGGCCAAGGAACTGAACAGAAACTTCTCAGAAGAGGATATACAATCAATTAACAAACATACAAAAAAATGTTCAATATCTCTAGCAATTAGAGAAATGCAAATCAAAACTACTCTAAGATTTCAACTTACTCCAGTCAGAATGGCAACTATTAAGAATACAAACAGCAATAAGTGTTGGCGAGGACGTGGGGAAAGGCACATTCATACATTGCTGGGGAGGCTATAAAATGGTGCGGCTAATATGAAAAAAAGTATGGAGATTTCTTGGAAAACTGGGAATGGAGCCACCATTTTACCTGTCTATCCCACTCCTTGATCTATACTCAAATGACTTAAAAACAGCTTACTACAGGGACACAGCCATATCAATGTTTATAGCAGCTCAATTCACAATAGCTAAATTGTAGAACCAACATAGATGCCCTTCAGTAGATGAATGGATAGGGAAACTTTAGTATATATACACAATGGAAAATTACTCAGCATTAAAAGAGAATAAAACATGATATTTTCAGGTAAATAGATGGAGTTGGAGACTATAATGCTAAGTAAAGTAAGCCAATCCCCCAAAAATCAAAGGCCAAATACTTTCTTTGATATGAGGATGATGACTCATAATGGAGATGAGGGGTGACAGGGGGCATGGGAGGAATGGAGGAACTTTAGATAGGGCAAAGGGGAGGGAGGAGAAGGGAGGGGGCAAAGGGGTAGGAAAGATGGTGGAATGGGTTAGACATCATTACCCCAAGTACATGTATGAAGACACGAATGGTGTGAAAATACTTTGTGACTTGAAAAATTGTTCTCTGTTTGTGTAATATGAAATGAATTGCATTCTGCCGTCATGTATAATAAATTAGAATAAATAAATAATTTAGAAAAACAGACAAAATCAATGAGGTTAATGTAAGTCATAATGATTTTTTCTTTTGATTTCATGGAGTCTCTTTTACCTCCCATACTGAACAGCTATATTAGAGTTCTCCAGAGAAATATCATCAACAAGATTCGGAAATATACAGATAAATGAGATTTAGTGTGGGTATTGGTCCATGTGATTATCAAAGGCCAAAACCCTTTATATGCCATCTGCAAACTGTTGAACCAAGAGAACCAGTGGTGTCCTTCAGTCCAGGGCCAAAGTTTAAGTCCCAGAGCATGGAGTCCAGAGCCCCAGGAGCCCCAGGGCCAAGAGCAAGAGAAGATGATAACCCAGCTCAGGAAAAGAAGAAGCAAATCAGCCTTTTCTTCACCATTTCTTTCCTGGGACCCCCAAAATGTTGGACATTGCCACTACATTGGTGAGGCAATCTTTACTCCCTGACTCAAATGCAAATATCTTCCAGAAACACTCTCACAGACTCACCCACAAATAATGTATTATCAACTAGTGACCTCCTAGTCCACTGAAGTTGATGCATAAAATTAAATTAACAACTCTGCTGGCCCTGGTACCTGGCTTCTCTTCTCTCTGCCTCCTTCTCTGTCTCTACCTGTATGTCTTTTTCTCTGTGTATCAGTTTCTCTCTGTATGTTTATTTTCAGGGCAATTTTAGGTTCACTGAAACATGGAGCAGAAAGTATGGAAGTTTTCCTCATGATCCACCTCCTCTTCTACTGACAGTGTCCCCTGTCCTGTAACATTGTGCATTAGGGTGGCAGGCACATTTGTTACAACTGATGAGCCAGGATTGATCATAACCTTATTAACAAAGAAAAAATTTTCTAAGAGCTCACTCTTTCTGTTGTGCCATTTTATGGGTCTTGACATTATATATTAATGACTTATTAATAATGTCATGTATTCCCCATTACAATATAATACATGCCCTAAACATCCCCTGTGGTCCATCCCATTTCCCCTCACACCCTCCTCCCCTCATGCCTGGCAACTGAGGATCTCCCTCCTGACTCTGCCATCTTGACTTTCCTGGAACATGGTGCAGCTGAACCACGTGGTCTGTGGGCTCATCAGATCGGCTCCTTTCACTTAGTGCCATGCCTTCAAGGTTCCTCGTGTCTTTTTGTGGCTTAATAAGTTCATTTTCTCTTAATCACTGAATAGTAGTCTGCTGTCTGGCTATCCCTCTGTTTGTCTAACTTTTCATCTATTGAAGGGCATTGGTTGCTTCCCATTTGGGACAATTATGAATAGGCTCAAATTCCCCAGTTGATGATTCTGAAATCCCTGCTACGTCTCAGTCTGATTCTGGCACCGGATCTCTCTTCAGACTGAATTTGTGCCTTCCAGTGTGCCTTGTGATTTTGCTGTGGAAAGTGGCGTGAGATGCACCAGGTGGAAGGATCTGGGGTGGGGAACCTGTGGTGGAAGGTTGTGGAATTGTGAGGCCGGGGGTCAGGCTACCTTCTTGACCACAGCTCTGGTGCCAAGGCTAAAGTTTCCTCTACTGTATCCACTGGTTTAGTCCCCACTATTGTCATTGGATTTCCTTACAGAATTCTCCTAAAACTAGGTGTGAGGCTCGCAGGTCTTTTAGCTATAATATCTGCAGCCACACAGGTCCCTGCTGGTGTGTAAGGGCCACCAAGGTGCCCTTCAATAGGCTCTGTAGTCCTATGATTGGGTCCTGTGTCCTTGCACTGTGACCTCTGCAAGTGCTTCTCAGCTTCCCTCTAGTCCCTGCCCAGGTGAGCGGGGAAGGCTAGCAGGAGTAGCCTATTACCCTTTTCCCAGGGCAGTCAGCTCTGTAAAGGAGATTCCCTTGAGGACAGGTTTTAATGAGGAGAACAGAGAGCTCTGGGCATATTTCTAAATGTCTGCTTTTCTCCTTCTCTTATTGGAAGCATGAAAGGATTTTTTCCCCAAAATCCACCCTGAGAAGCTGAGTGCCTAAAAATAAAGCTCATGATCTACGGCCCCTCACAGCCTGCCCCCATCCCAGAGTATTCAGCTCTCACAGCAGTCCATGCTGAGCATCCATCAGTCCATCAGATATCATCCAAGTCATCCCTTTGGACGCTGGTCCTACTGTGGACTTCTGCACACAGTGAGCTGGGGGTCCCTGCATCCACCTGCATTTCTTCAGTGTGGGGACAGCAATTTGCCCTGTGGCCTTGATTGTCTGACAGATCTAAGAAGACTTGCTGGTTTCAGGGACTTGGGGGGTGGGGTTTATTTGGCTACGAAGACAGCAGCAATGACTTCCAAACCCTTCACATGTTGGGGAAGAAGCTGAAGGGCTGTGAGTTTCAACTTCCTGGGTTACAAAAAGGAGGCTTGCTTAGGAGGTGATAAAACTGGGTCTGTCAAGGACATGATGTTTAAATAAATGAATCAAAGTTTCCTTTCCTTTTTTTTTCTTTCTTTCTTCAGTGCAGGGGATCACACCAGCCCTCACCCATGCCCACGAGGAGCCCAGCCAGCTTTCTCTCTGCACCTGAAGTGTGAAGTGGAGCTTACTGACAGGTGGGTCATCTCCACACACCTGGAGTCGCTCAGGCCTTCTGGATGCTAGTAACAGCAGGGAGGAAAGGAGACTCCGAGCTGGGGACTCCGAGCTGGGGAGCATGGAGTTCAAGTTGTAGCTCTGTCACTTTTCTTAAAGTGACCCGACCTCTAGGAGCCTCACTTTTTAACTTTGTGAAATAGAGAGAAAAGGGTCAGTGGTTTGAAGAAGAACTAACACATCACCATATCCTTTCTCCATCGTAGATTTTTAACCAGTAGAGAAAACACGAGTCTCGTGGTAAAGTCTGGTGGCTCCCTTCCCACTAGTTGAGCAGCAGCGTGGGCCAGGATTCCTGCAGGCTCATAAGAATACGTCTCAATGTGCTTTGGAAATGGGCAACAGGAATAGAATTGTTCTTCCAGAAGTACTCAGCAGAAAATCCCTTCCCTCAACTTCCACAGAAAAGTATCTCATGAAGAAGGGGCTCCCTATCCTCAAAACCTGCATGTAAACATGTGTGAACATGCATAGAACAAAACAGTGTGGCGCTGCTGCAGGTGCTGGAGCTTGGCTAAGCACTGACGTTTGGCTAAGCACTGACGTTTGGCTAAGCACTTCAGAGGCCATGATCTAACAACCCTGTTAAAATTGCGTCCTCGCAATTTCCATTTCATAGAGAACAGAAGCCAGGAAGGATCAAGCCCTTTAGGCAGGTCACTTGGCCATCATGCTGTCTAGCTCGAGGGTCAGTGTGCAGGTGCTGTCTGGGCAAGAGGAATCTTCAGAGTCCTGAGCAGAAGCTGGACACCCTCAGGGAGGACAGGCAGACCCAAGAAAGACCCCCATCGATGCTGGTGGAAGTTCAGGTGTGCATTCAGAAACCGCCAGCTCTTTCGCTCATGATGTTTAATGTGTGCTGTTGTAATGAGATCCGTTGATAAATTCCTTCAAACACCTCGTAATCAAAGGCTCCGAAGAGGTGCAAAGGATGAAATTAATCAAGTCAAGTGTGTGATAGCCAAGACAGGGACTTAGCCCAAGTACCCACTGGTGACTGAATGGATAAGAAAAGGTAGAATACCATTCAGCTTTAAAGAGAAGGAAGTCCTGCCCTTGCCACAGACTGGACCTAAGATGATCCTAGAAGTCATTGTGCTAAGTGACATAAGTCCGAAGCAGAAAGCCAGGTAGCCCAGGGTTTCTCTCACATTGGAATCTTAAAAAAAAAAAAAAGCTAGACTCACAAATAGAGTAGAAAGGGAGGTGCTAGGGGCTAGGTGAGGGTGGACAGAAATTGAGACTTTTGTTAAGTAGCGTAAACTTTCAGTTATAAGATGTTTGAGATAAATGTACAGCATGGATACTTAAAAATACTGCATTGTATACTTGAAATTTCCTGTAAGTAGATTTGGTGTTCTCACCCTTCCTTCCCAAAAATGTGAGGTGAGGGGTATGTTAATTAGCTCAGTTGTGGTCAGCACTTCACAGTGCATGTGTAAATCAAAGCATTGCAATGTGGAGTTTATTTGCTGTGGGGGAGCAGTCTGTGCACACAGGTACTCTCCTTATGGAGTCAGGATGGACGAATGGGAGACGGAGATGGGAAGAAATCCGCATTCATTAGGAAACTTCCAGGTGCTGCATGCGTTTTTCTCACGTGGCCTTTTAGGGAGTGACAAATGAGACAATGACTAGATGCTGTTTGTCGCCAGCGATCCACAAGAACCAACTGAGCACTTTCTACGTGATGGGAACTGTGCTGTGAAAGCCAGTGCAGACACGCTAAGGAAGGTGCGTTCCTACAGGACACCTGCAGATTAAGTCTGTGGGACACAGTGCTGTGTCACTATGAGGGAAGCCCAGTGGGCTTTGGTGGCACAGAGGAGGGTGTGGCTTAGGGACTAACAGGAAATATCCCAGAAAGGGAGCGGTCAAGTGAGGGGAGGAGGGGAGGGGAGG
>NW_025999949.1:30100709-30116377 GCF_001458135.2 Marmota marmota marmota
AGGGGAGGGGAGGAGGGGAGGGTCCGCATCCAGGTGGGGGCAGCAGACTGCTCCGAGGCCAAGCCCCAGGTGTTAATTATTAGTGCCACTATTAGGCTCTCACTTGCTGTGGTTTGTAGGATCCACGTTCCAGTCCTCTTTTTGTCACCTGCAGATGTGTGGCTGGGGTTAAGTGACCCGATCTTCCTCAGTCTTGTTCTCCACTTCAGAGGGACACTCATACTCACCTTGGAGAAATGACAGGGCAAGAGGTGAGTTGAGAGGCGCAGGGACCCAGCACTGACGTTCTCTGACACAGTTCTCTTTGTGGTCTCTTCAGAGAGTCTGGCATGTGTCATTTTCTGGATTCCAGGTCTTCTTGGACAACCTATAGCTTCCATCAACTAACATTTGCACTGAGCTATGAGAAGTGGGTGGGTATTCCAGACAATCCCTCAAGAACAGCTAAGCAGCAGGCCACACGGGGAAGTCCCCTGAGCCACTAGAGGAGGAGCACACTGTGCGTTCCGGGAGGATCCTGTGAAGCAAACATCAATGTGCAGAGCCCTGCCCTGGATTCCCAGGCTTTTAACTCAAATCTGCACCATACTTTCACCTCAGCTGACTTCTGGACTTTTGTTTAAAATTCATACTCTGTACTTGAAAGAGAAAAAAGATGTGATTTTTTTTTTTTTGGCTTAATACTTCTGAAGGTGGTTGGGGGTAGCTGGACTCCATCTGACTCAAGTTTGAGTCTAGACTTCCCCTCCAACTCCCTTTAGGTTGCTGAGTAAATTGTAGTATGTTTGACACAAAATCAGTATCTGTCATGCACTCTTAGGCAAATGATAATTTTCTACTGAAAACTATTTCCTTAGTGATGGTAAATCTTCAACCCCTGTTGACAGATCCAATTTTTGCAAAACGCCAGAAAAGTCTGTAACATGTGGGGAAGCAAAATTCAGCTTAGCAGATATTATTGAGCAGTTACTACCTGTCATTTGCTCCTTTGCTCTGAGAGTTGCCTGCTCCCTCCCTCCGCTTCCCTCAGTGTTTAACCCCAAGAGTCAAGTCCAGCCAACTGGAAGCCTATCAGGAGACCCGAGAGTGGGAAGTACGGACAGCCACTGGTGGGGGCCGCTTAGGTCCCTGTGTCCCCTTTAGTTTGGGGTACTGAGTGTCTGCTGCTGCAGGTTCACACCTATGGTCTTCTCTGTGGGACTGTGCTGGTGTCATCTTGCCTGGAGGTGCCCCTTGGTGACACAGCCACCTGGGAACCTTTCCTAATCACTGACTTGTCTGGGGTGTACAGACCCATCTCTGTGACCTCAAGCCAGGACACACTGTAATGCAATTGCTACTCTGAGGCTCCCTGCAGGACCTGGTTGATATTAGAGGTTCCCTGAACCCCACCCTTGTTTGAATCCCTGTCTTTGCCACTCCTGCTTCCCGGGACATACTAATTCCTCTTGTAACAGACTCGCACACAGCTCCCTGCTGTTGCTCTGCTTGGAGGACACCCAGCCTAGAAGCAGGGGAAGGCAAGGTACTTGTTCCCTTCTTGTTCTGCATCAGGTGGAGTCTGATGCAGTCGTATGGCTCCTTTGCCATTGGGGCTCTTGTCTTGGTAGCTCAAGCCGGGTCTAGCTCCCCTGGAGCCTCCAGGGCTCCCTAACACCTGGAAGACATTGGTCTGCTCAGCTGAAGCTGTAAATCACCATGTCCTCTGTGATCTGATCCCATTTCTGCTCTTGCCTCCTATACTGCTTCCTGCTAAAGTCATTGTACCCTGCCTTCACTGATAGCTACTCTTTCATGTTCTTTCTCCTCCTGTTCCTCTGTCCCTGTTTTGCCATGATTAGGAACATGTTTCTCCATCCTATTTCCCCAGGCAAGAGACTGGCTAATTATTCATTTTTTTCTGTTATACCTGGAAATGAAGCTAGACCATTTGGTGCAGGGAATGTCCATAGAATAACAGAATCTCTGAGTGGCCCTTTCTCTTCACCTTCACCCACCTGCTGACACACGCATATGTTCTGGAGGAAGAGTCTAAGACCATGGGGCATAGCAGACACGAGATAAAAGGCCTGAAACTGTGAATGACTGTGTGGAGCTGAGCCCTACCTCACACGCCTCTCCCTACCATCTTCCTTGAACTGTGTTTGCATTAAAAATGCATTTAACTTGCGATTCACATAGGAAACAAATCAAAGCGGAATTAAGAAGCTTGGTGTCTTGGTGAACTAGTCATGCAGCATAAAAACTACAAAACTCGGAGGCTTGTAAGCACATCTATTCCTGTGCATTCAGGATGATCTTCAGTGGCAGAATTGCTTCAGGCAGCAGTGTTGGCAGCAGGCTGCGTCTGGGTCTGCTCCACCTGTCTTCATCATGGGGTCCAGGTTGAGGATGCAGTAGCCTTTCTGGGCATGAGTTTCTCAAGGCAAATCACTGGTGCCCAGGAGCCAGCCTGCATGCAAACACAATTAAACAGCGCCTGTATTGTGTGCTTTTGTTAAATATGCTCACCTTCTGTTGTCCATGCAAGAGTCTATGAAACAAGGAAGTCCAATCTGTTCCAAAGGGAGAGGGAGGGAGAGGAGAGGGGATATTTGCTGACAAATAACTGATAAAGATATGGAACTGCATGTAATTATCATTGTCTAACTCCTGGTCTTAGAGTCACTTTAAGAATACCACTGGCTGCCCCCTCCCTGTATCCTGAGGGAGCACTTCAGGGGATTCACCTGCTACCCAGACTCTGCATTTCTTTAGTTTCTCTGTAATGCCCGACTTCCTCTAACCCCACTGTGACATCAATCATGGAGGCCTTACTAAGCATAGCAAGCAAGCTCTCATACTCTGTAACAGACAAAGCCTACTGGGATCTCTATGTCACTGACTCCTAAATCTTGCAGAAATAATTAAAACATACACATCACTCTCCCACACTATAAAGCTTGTTTTTAATACAATGAAGGAATTCAAGTTTATAAAGGAATTGTGCATTGTAGGCTTTGTATTTTAATAGTAGCAAATAACTCCTGTCACTTCTCCTAATAGAATGTGCATGTCAGAGTAGTTTCATGCATTGGCAGGTGTCCTTCAAAAAAATCTCCTTCTAACTGAACCAAGTTTGTCTGTACATACAGGGAAGGTTGAGATTGAACCCGAGTTCTCTCGGGAGCTCAACTCTCTCAAGCTTTATGTCTGTGGACTTCAATCTCAATACCCCCAATCTCTGCAAGCTCCTGACCATGCACAGAAGCCACTGAAGCCAAGGTGTCAAAGTGTCATCCTAATATTCGCTTTTGCTCCCTCTATAGTAATGAAAATCTTGGCAGGATGCATGGTTACCAGCTCAAGATTATTTCCCAACTTCTCTTGGAGGTAGCTACCAGTGGGAGACAAGTTCTTCCCCACCCATCCACTGGCTTAGGGGGATGGCACGGTGTGAGCTAGAGGAGCCATCCAGGTCCCAGGGATGAAAGCTGTATTGAGATGGCAGAGCGAGAAGAGAGAAAAGCCCAGTCCCTAGTCCATGCGGCCACCATCCCCACCCTCCCCTCTTAACGTTCACACTGCTTGTGAGAGAAAGACAAATGTTTAATTTAAACCATTCTTCCATTTAGTTTCTATCACCACAGTCAGAACCTATATCTTAAATAATACCAACCCTTGTGCCTATTATTCACAGCCAGATACCTTGTATTCTCCTTGGGGATGAGCACTGGCCCTTTGATTCAATGTTCTGTGGAAAATATTCTTTAAGTATCAACCAGGTGCAAAGCATCGAACACAGTGCCCATGGGAGACACTGCCCCCTGATGCTCCTGCCAAGCAGCACCCCACACACTTCCCCTCCTTACCTTGGTGTGCACTCTTCCTTGCCTGGTGCCCCACTCCCCCTAGCCTGAGGAACTGTTAGTCACCCTTCATGGCCCTGCACCAGGAAGATGTCCTCGAGTCTCGGGTGGAGTCAGCTCTTCACCATTAGAGTTTCTATAGTACTTTTTAAATACAGCTTTGTTGTAGAATTTACAACAATTGACAAGGGACAGGACTGTATCCCCATTTGACATTCAACAAATATTGATTGAGCTCTTGGCAGGTGCTGGGCCTTGCACTAAACATTGGCAATGGCACAGTTTCTGTGCTCAGGGTTTTGTGGTTGAGTGACACTTACATAAGCACATGCAGAGTAGACCTGTGACAGTCACAGGTGCTGAGATGAGCAGGCCATCTCTTATGAGAGCTCATGCCAGAGGATTAGATTAGCCAGAGACTGAAGTGCAGGAAAGGTCCCCCCTAAATGTGATGCTCCAGCTGACTTTGAAGGCTCTCCTTCACCAGGAGGCCATGCCAAGTACCTAGAAGAGCACTCGGCTTGTAGTGGGTGCTCAACAGATATTGGCTTATTGATGTTTTAGATGATAATTATGTTTATCACAATTTTAGCTCTTAGTGCATTTCATCTCACAATAATAAAATGTTTTCTATGATTATCATTCTCATTTTATACATGAGAAATCTGAAACAAAGAGTGCCAAGGCCATATATCCAGGAAGTGGTAGGGTTGGAATCTGAACCCAAACCCTCTGGCTCCTGAGTGACAGCTCTCAGTGCACTATGAGATAAGAGCATCTCTGCGCACTGGTTTTCAGCTGCTGCAGAATGCTCACATTATTTCAGAATCTACCTGTGAGAGGTAAGCACTCATCACCCCCTACTTTTTTCTAAATGGATGATGGAATTGGGAGTGAGGCATGGAAGTACTGCCACCCCAAATCACACAGCGCATAAGTGAGAGTCAGGAGCAGAATCAACTGTGGTTCACAGACTGGACCCAGTTACTTTCCACAGCCCCAGAATACCAGCTGGTGATGGCGATGGTGACACCCAGGGTCAGGAGATGACATGACGGCAGGGAGGTAAAGGTGTGTGTGTGTGTGTGTGTGTGTGTGGTGGAACTTCCTCCCTCTCCATCTCCTCTGTGTCCTTTTGCATGTGTCAAATGTGTTGCAGTCATTTGTGGTACTGATTAGAAGCTGGATCCATTTTTCTAAGCAAAACTGAAGCTGCTCAGAGAATGAAAACTTACAGAAATTCCCCATACTGAGTAGAATATTTTTTAAAAAAATATTATAAGCTGCATCTGCAGTTTTATATTCAGAGCCCCCCTCTCAAAAAATAAATAAATGGAAATAATATTGAGCCACTGTTAAATGCTCTGAAAGGTGTGTGAGAAATGATGAAGGGGGGCGGGACTGCTGGCCCTGGTGCTGACTCAGCTCTGAGCTGCAAGATGAAGGTAACAAGACCTTAGCTGTCTCTGTGGATTCCACACCAATCATGTTAATTGGAAGCTGGAAAGAGGAAATGGTCACAATCAACAGATTTATCACCCAAAGGGCTGCGCAGTTCATAAATTTAATCCAGCAAAGGAATTGGGAAATAGAATTGATGCTTATAAGAATCAGGGGCGGCTGGCAGGGGAAGTAGTTGTCTCTCCAAACAGACTTTTGCAGATGGCTGGGAGTGCTTGAACATATTTTATTTGAAGATATTAGAAATACAAAAAGACAGCTTCTTCCCAGCTCCTGGCTGAAGTAATGTAGTTTCTTCTTCTTCTTCTTCTTTTTTAAAAGTCTTTTCTTTAAAAAAATAGAGCGATAAAGAAACACAAACAGGGCAGTTAAGTTTAATGGTGGCAAAACCCAGACACCTGAATATGTGTAATTTATTTTTATAGAAATCTCACCCTATGGAGGCCACTATTAATTAGCAAGGACTTGTATTGCATGGCCAATGCTGAAGAGGATTGTTATCTTGGCTACTATTGGAAAAGGAAAAACAAAACAACCAGAAAAATCTTTGATGCTTCATTATAAAAGGACATGGAAGAAAGTCATGAAAAACAGCTCAGGGGCTTCCTGTGCATAAAGACCGAGGAATCCTAACTCTCCCCAGTTCAGTTAGCCCTGAACCTCCTCCACCATGGAGAAGAAAAACCCGACAGGTAAGGAATGGGGATGGCCAGAAGAGGGCCGCATGCTGTTCCCATACCTGACACCCCTGCCCATCTTATATTTAAGATGAGGAAACTGAGGCTCAGATATGCCCAGAGCCCAGGTGAGAGAGCTCATTGATTGAAAGCCATGGAACCAGTTCTGAGCCCATGTTTGAGCAGTGATTGGTTGTTTCCCAATACACAGTCCTAATGCCAGCAACCACCGTGTCCCATTTGCTTCCAAGCTGCGAAACAGACCACTTATCCGGTTACTGGGACATCAAAGAGGCAGAACCTGAAAATGGGAGATTCCTGCAACTCGTCTGAGGCCTGCCTGTGGAGCAAGGCGAGCTCTGCACTCATTGCTCATCACCAAAGGACAGGTGGAGATGCCTGAGCCAAGAAACCGGTAACAACTGCATTTCTACATAAGAGCTGCTCAATAAACATTTAGCAGAAAGTGTGGCCAGTGCCACTGATGCCTGCAGCTGATCTGATCAAACACGTTTGTGCATCCTTTTGGCAAAGATTTCCCTTACTAAGTTGCTAGACTTTGTTCTCCATAGAAGGGGAGAAGCATGCTTGGCTTTTCAAGTAGCTATAGCATAAAAGACTGAGCTTTGTCACAGTGAAGAGAGGTTCAGGCCCGTGTTCATTGCTAGTTTGCTGGGCACCATCCAGTAGGGTGCTGTACCTCTTCACCCTTAGGTTCTTCATATACAAAATAAGAAGAATTACAACTTGTCATTTTTCTGAGGTTCAAATGAGAGAACACATGCAAAAGTGTATGGAACTCTGCCAAATCATAGTAAATGCTCAATAAATGTCAGCTTGTCCACCAGGTGCCATCTTGGTTTTTGGAAGACAGTAACAAAAAAGTTACTAAAGTTCTCACTGTTTTATACATACAAATGGCCTCATGTCTTGTTGTTTCACCTGGTCTTTAACCCAAATCTGTACACTTGGAAGGACAGGATGAGCACACAGGGTCCTAAGGAGATGAAATGCCCATCTGAGGCCACACAGCAAAGAAAGGGTGCCACAGCTGTTCCTAGAATCCAAGCCCTGGGTTCCAAGTCCACTCACATTTGCTGCAAAAAGAGCATGCTCTCCAACTTCCCCCATTTGGGTGGACTCCTCCTCCACCCTTCAGCTGCATGTTGACAAACATTTTTCCACCTGCAGAGGTCATGTGCAGAGCCAGCTGGATCTGCAAGGAGTCCAGCACTGTGTCAGGTGCAGGCTCAGGAGCAGGCAGGATGAAACTCAGCGTAACTTAGCGTGGTAGCGATTGATTGTCCTGTGGCTAAAAGGTGTCGATCCTTGCATTTGGACAGGGCATGAAGATCCTGTGCAGAGAACTGGAAGAAGAAAACAAAACAAAACAAAAACCCAAGCCCTTTAGGCATACAAATGGAAAAATCCCTCTGAAAAACATCTGTGCTTCCTGACACGGAGGAAATGTTAACAAACGGTCCTGTAAATTGAAGGAAAACAAAATGCCTATACGGGAGGGCATCTAAGGAGCTGACCGTCACCCTCACTTGGTATCAAACTTATTTGCTGAGTGGCATACTCCTTTAGCAAGCCGAATTCCTCACCAAAATAGGCAATAGAAACAGCCCATGATTAATAAGATGCCAACACGTTGGCTGATGATTCAGAGAGTCAGCAAACAGCTGTCCAGAAACACAGGGCAAACAATTTATGAGCCTTTGCTCAATTTAGGAGGGGGCGGACGAGAGTCCTAGCATAATAACCATATTTCTTACTTGTTTTGTCCAGAGAAAATCTTACCCTAGATTAAGAGGTGGTTTCCTCGGTGCTCTTACTTCCTGATTAGAGAAACATAAACCCTTTTGCGATTATCTCTGGGATCCGTTGGCTGCTGGAGAGGACGTAAGATAACACTGAGTTGACCGCAAATGCCAGTGTTATAAACCAGCTCTGTGCTGATGTATGCTGGTTCAAAGGGCCCTGGGGCTGACTGTGCATCTCAGATAAATGAGAAGGTGTCTCTGATCAAGCTAATCTTTAGATAATCACCAGAGCTGAATTACAAAAGAGAAAATAAAGAAGGAAGAAAGGGAGGAAAGATTCATGTTCTAAAAATAAGCAAGAGAGCAGTAGGAACAAGAGAGCAGTAGGAAGAGAATAGGAGAAAGAGAAGGACGGAGAGAGGGTGAGAACCCAGGAATTAGAATAGCAGCTCTCAGTGACGAGGCCAGCAGAATGTACAGAGCAGCTTGTCGAGGACCCCCAGTGTTTTCTTATTTAATATTGGAAACAGAACTGTAAGTGAGGTCCTGTTATCTTACAGAGGAGGAAATGAACCAAAGCAGGTTAAGTAACTTAACCAAGGTCACCCAAGAAGAAATCGGAGCAACGAGGAATAGAAGCCGGGAGGGAGGAAAGGAAAAGAATGGAGAGGTAAAGGGGAAAAAAAAAAAGGAAGGAGGAAAATTGGTTTCACAGAAGGACCAGTGGAGGCCACCAGCTTCTTTGTTGGGAAATTAGTGGCTTTTCTATCACAGGCAAGTGGGCATCAACAAAGAAGCACTTTAACTGTGCCAAGTTTGACTTTCCGCCTCAGAAAGTAAAACTCCAATTAGAAGAGAGACAGGCTGGATCCCGCGCGCTAACAAGGACAGAGAACATCAGCCTGATGGGCCAATTTGTTAGCTGGGGCCCCATCTGCAAATTCAAAAGACTGGGAGGGTTTTATGCACTGCCACAGTCCTGTGCTTCTTTTGCCTGCTAGCGAGGGAAACTCCAAAATGGCCTTCCAACATCCTCCCCGTCAGGGAGCTAGGAAAGGGTGAGCGTTCTAAGTCATCACCCCGTCTCAGGCTGGGAGGGAGGACCCTAAATAACAGTCACACTGGAAGTACAGTAGAGGCTTTCCCCCAAAATAAATAGAAATGCGGAGAACAAAGGCAAAGTGGTTTTAGTAGAAGAAAAATCAAAAGAGACCAGACACTATGTATTCTTGGAGGACTCAGGGATGGTCACTGTGTGGGCACTGGAACATGTGCCTGTCCTCAAGAGTTCATGTTCAAGTCACTGCACAGCCAGGAGTCCCACCTGGGAATTCCCACTCAAATCCCAGGGGTTCTGTTCCATGGACCCTAAGGCTCAGCTGTGCTGTAACCAGGCATCTGATGTAGGTGGTCTTAGTGTCTTTGACTGATGCTTCTTATAAAACAGAAGGAATATTTAAAAGTGTATCATGCATACATGTGCACATTGATTCAGTTAGTACATGCTCAGCGAGCCCTGGACACAGGGCCTCAGCATCTGACAGCCAGAAAAATGTCCTTTTCTTCATGGTAAGGAGCAGACAAACCCCAGGGGCAGAGGAGAGTGACAGCAATCCCAGGCTTGCTCTGAAGGACACAGGCCAGTTCTGACCTGGAGACTGAACAGACAGGTGAGCTGCTTTAGCAGGTGGCTCAGATGGTCTGTCTGAGGTGGGGACTGTCATGACATCATCAGGATGAGAACAAAGACTGTGGAGAAGTCCATGTCCCAGCTACAGTGTGGACAGGGCCCAAAGGTGGAAAGGTGGGAGCTGGAGAGAGAGACAGTGGCCCATGCTGTACCCAGGCCATCTCCTCCAACCTCACATTGATGTCACCAATGGGGCTTCTTCAGAAATGACACAAAGCCAGGGGCTGGTTGGAGCCCACAAGCTTTCTGTGAATTCCCTGAGGATCAGGAGCCAGCACACACTGACAGGTGGGAGACAGCTGAATACCTGCTGCTCTGTCTGGATTCCTCTGTTGCCTCCGGACACTAACATTGGGCTGGGTCACATTAAGCAGTTCTGCTCCAAAGTGCCTTGGTCATGATGACATCTCAGTTTGGAATGTGGAGGCCATGGACTGACTCTGTCCTCTGCTCTGGTTCAGCTGTCCCCTCTCTGGCCACCTCAGCTGGTGTCCAGGCCTTTACTCTCAGTCTTCCATTGTGGTCACCTGTCACCCCCATGGGGCACTGGGCACCTCATCTGCCTGTTCCTGAGCTTCAAATTCAGGGCTGGCCTGTGGCCAATTCCCAGCACATCTCTGGGATACGAGGACATGAAGGTGTATGTAACCCACACCTCCACTGCCTGGTCCCGTGGCCCCCAAGGCAGGACACATGTGCTCATCAGATTTCTGTCACTATCACAGACACCTGAGATAACTGAGGTCAAAAGAGGAGAGGTTCATTTTAGCTCATGGCTTCAGAGGTTTCAGAGGTCACAGCCTGTTGCTTTGGGCCTGTGGCAGCATAGCAAACATGGTGGGAGCGTAGGCTGCAGGTCTTCGTGGACCAGGAAGGAAGAGACAAAGGGGAGTCTGGGGTCCCCATATTCCCTTCAAGGGCATGATTTCAATGACCTAACTTCCTTCCACAGGGTCCCACCTTCTAAAGGTCCCACCACCTCTCAGTAGCACCAAGGGCTGGTGACCAACCTTCAATCCACGGGCCTCTGGGGCCTCCAGATCCAATCCATCCATATCAGCATCCTTTCTTGGGAGACTGCTTTCTGCACCAGGCAGAGAATGAGCACCAGGAAAACAAGCAAGTGGAGAACTCAAGCACCATCTGGGCCTCCCCGGGCCCCTCTGCACACTCGCTCTCCCTCATCCTCAGGAGCACACTCACCCTCGTCAAATCATCTTCCAAGTGGAAGCTGCCTTCACACATTTCCCTCTTACCTGAAGAGCTATTTTGAGCTGGCAACTCATTTATGTGCACATTTGGTGAGCAGGGTAATGGCGTCCCTGGGAACTCATTCATCTGTGCAGTTAAGGAAGCTGAGAAGGAGGTCTTTACACAGGCAGGAAAGGGATGGGTCTCTGAAGTGGAGCCTGCATGACAACTGTGCGGCTTCATGAATGGGAAGGAGACTGGCCACCTTCCTGTCATTGGCTGGGGCGGGGGGATCAGGAGGGCACCTGGGGCTAGAGGAGTTGTGGTAGGGAGCATGAGGCCCCTAGAGATATCCTCCTCTTGATCCCTGGAACCTACAATAATCTTTTTATATGGAAAAAGGAATTGGCTGGTATGATTAAGCAAATTTTCCTGTATTATCCAGGTAGGCCCAAGGTCATCCCAAGGGTCTTGATAAATAGAAGAGGCAGGCAGCAGTCAGAGAGAGATTGAAGAGGCTGTGCTGCTGGCTTTGAAGATGGAGGAAGGGGCCCTGGGTCGAGGAATGTGAGCACTTTTAGAATCCAGAAAATAGCAGAGGGGTCTTCCCACAGCCTCTAGAAAGAATGCAACCCTGCTGAGTTCCTGGCTTTAGCCAGCAGTGTTTCAGGCATTTCACCCCCAAAACTGTACAAGAATATATCTCGTGCTGTCTGCAGCCACTGAGCTGTTGCAATGCCTTGTGGCAGTGGGAGGAGGCCTGCGGGGGCGCCTTGGTGGAGGTGACAGGGTACCCCGGCTGCGGTCTCATTCCTGCACCGACCCACTCAGGGCTTCCTCCTTGGTGCTTACGCATGTGTTGAGAACAACCCCTCGCAAGACCATCTGCAGGACGTCCAGAAATGATGGTGTGCTGAGTGCCTCGCGTGGCCTCAGTCTTTAAGAGAAAGTGACAGGATAATAGCAAGAGGCAACATGTGCTGGGACCCTGGGGTGCCTGGAGCCACAGGCAAGGATGGGGGACAGTGGAGGAAACCGAACCTAAACTCAAGGAAATGAGGAAGGTTCCTGGCCAAGGGGAGTCCTGAGGAAGGCCTGAGAGGGGCCAAGTGTCAGTGAGGTGGGACAGGAGCAAAGGCCACCAGGCAGCAGGGGCAGTGAGTAGAGCACACGGCCACGTAGAAGGCTGCTGGCTGGTGTAGCCTGCTGAGGGGGCAGGAAATGGGAGACTTAAGGTTAGGAGCATAGCAGGGCCACCTCGAGATGGTCTTGTCCGAGAGACTTAGGCTCTGAGCCTTCTCCTTCCTCCCTGCTCACACCTGTGCCCCCCAAGGCAGAGGAGTGTAAACCCACATGGAAAATCCCAGAAGAAGAGGTGGATTTGAGTCTGTGGTGCTTATTCTTCAAAAGCCACAGATATTGGACACTTCTTTCTTTATCTGAACTGTGCTTCTTTTAATTAAAATCATGTTTTCACCAAGATCTTCCAGAAAAAAAATTTACAATCCAAGATTTTCCTTCCCTCCCTTTAACTTGATGTACCCAGCCCACTACCTCCATCCTCCCAGTTGTTGGTGGTTGGTGAGGGTGTGACGACCCCTGCTGGCATGGGGACCCTGAGGGTTTTGAGAAGAAGACCACCCCATAGGAGAAAGTGGGGGATTCAGAGTTGAAGACCTGCCCTGTCGAAGTCACATCATAACCATTGAATAGAGAAAGGAAAACAGAGCAAGAGCCACAGGATCCCACCGTGGGAGCTGTCAATTAGCTCTGGGAGGGAAGGGAGATGTGACCAAGAGAAGGAGGAGATGTTCTTGCTGACTTTAATCTTAAACTATATGGGACAGGTTAGTTCTTCTCCTCTTGAGGGCAGGGCAATGAATTATGTCCTGTCTCCTGCAATCCACACCCGCCCAAAACTTCAGAACAGGATCTTATCTGGAAATGGGGTCTTTGCAGATGCAGTTGGTTAAGGTGAGGTCACACTGGATGAAGAAGGACCCCACCTCCAGTGACTGTTGTGTTCCTACAACAAGAGGGGCGAGACACAGACGCCCAGGAAGAACACTGTGTGAAGACAGCTGCATCTGGGAGTGCTGCAGCTCCACGTCCAGGAACATGGAGGTCTGCAGAGGAGGCCAGGCAGGATCCTCCCAGTGACCTTCACCTGGAGCTGCCCACAGATACCTCCATCTCAAACTTCTCATCAGCGGGCTGTGAGAGAACACACTGCTGCTATTTCAAGACACTAGTTTATAGTTATTTGTTATGGCAAGAAATTTATCCCAGAAATCATAGACTGGGCATAGAACTAGGTGCCAGGTTCTGGGTATATACAGGTGTTTCACATTCCTGATATACAGGTATACAGGGTAAGTTTCCACGGCTGGAAAGTAACAGAAACATCACAGAACTGGCAGGGCTTTGTTCATTCCACAAATGTTTCCAGAGCACCTGGGCGTGGTCGAGGGGTGGAGGTAGAGAAGCTGTGGCCTGCACTGAGCAGTTTCGAGTCCTGTGCATAGCTCCTGCAAGTGTGGTCCCCAGGCCACCCAACAGTAGTGCTCTATATGGCCCAGGGGCCAGCAGTGTGCATGTCTGAGCCCCATTTCTGACTACTCTGCAGAGCCCCAGGGTGGGCTTCAGGGACCTACTTTGCAGAAGCTCTCCTGCTAACCCATGAGCACTGAGGTGGCAGCACCATGGGTTTAGCTGTGGCAGCTCAAGGTAAGGCAAATTGGTGAGAGCAGTTAGAACCTCCCCTCTGCCATAGAGGGAGGTGGTCTGGACCCAGGATCAGAACCTACTGAGACCATATGTGAGGGCATCAGTGTCCATCTCTAAGAGGGCAGAGATGAAGAAGGAGGCTCCTATTGGACGGAAGCCTTTGCAATTCATGCACCAGCTCTGCTTCTCCTCTTTCCACCAATTTACCAGGATCCCTTGCAGCTGAACCATGAAGAGAGCGCTGCCTCTGGCTGCAGTGTGGAGCAGTGGAGATTCCCAGAACTTGAATCTCCAGGATTCCTCTGCCATCTCCATAGGTGCCTATCAGCTGTCAACGTTAATAATCTTCACACACATGATGTAGATGTTATCATATTCATTTTACAGATAAAAAGATCACGACTGATACAGGGATTGATTGCTAAGGTTACACACTCAGTGAATGTTGGAGGTGAGCTGTGCTCTCACTCTTCCTGCCCATGGATCTCCATCTATGCCACTTGGCTGAAGAACACAGTGGCAGGATGAAGGACGCCATTCCTTCCAATCATGGAATGAACCAGGTCAGTGATTAAGTTGTGTTATGCACAGGAATCCCCTGGGCCAATGCGACATGCAGATTGCTGTTTTGTAGGTCAAAGTAGGGGTATTTCCTGACCAACTCACATGAGATGCCAATGGGCTGGTCCCTGGACCACAATTTGAGTAGCAAGGAATTAGGTCATTTCAAGTAGACCTCATTTCTAAACTACATAGATATGCAGTAGTGTGGCTGAGGTCACTGGATCCGTCATGCATACTACCAGGCTAACTTTGAAGTGAAGATACTCTTGGGCTTGGAGAAAGCAAAACACATTGAACTTTTCAAGTGCAGACACTCAGAACAGCTAGCCATCCAGCTGTGGTCAGTTCCTCACTCCCCCATCCCCACCAGAGACAGCTAGTCAATGTCTTCCCCAGATGCTGCCCCAGCTGCTTCCTGAACCAGCACTGAACAAAATGTGAACAAGGATGAGCCCACCCTACCAGCAATGGGTGGAACAGAAACGGGGTCTGCCCTCAGACTGGGCTGCTGGCTTTTGCTTGACCATAACCTCTTATGTTTTGTTCCTGTGGTAGAGACTGACCAACTGAACACCTTCTGAGTCTTTGTGACTCAGTTTCCAACTTGAACCTCTGCTTTACTCACAGTTTGCCCTTCCGTTTCTGCACCACCTGACACAGGCATGTGTTTTCTCTCTTTTTTAAAACATTTCTATTATAATACTATCTATTTATTAATTTTTAAATTTGTTTTAATTAGCTATACATGACAGTAGAGTACGTTTATGCACTTTGCTATATTATACATAGATGGGATATAATTTCTCATTTTTCTGAGTGTACATGTTGCAGAATCATATTGGTCATGCAGTCACATATACGCATACAGTAATAATGTCTGTTTCATTCTACTGTCTTTCCTACCCCCACCTCCCCTCCCCTCCCTTCCCCTCCCCTCCTGCCGTAGTCTGGCTGGGTACAAATCACAAGCCACTGAAGCAGGAACAAACTTTATTTCCGAACTCCCGCCAAACCCATGCACATGGCCTTCTCCCAGGACACACCACGCCAACCGGAAATCCCTCCTCCGGAAATCCCTCCTCCCACACTTCCCCAACCAATGGGAACTCTCCGGGAATCCCTGCGAGAACTCCAAAGTAGCAGGCCCAGGCGGACAGCAGGGGTCTAATATACAACTGAATACATGTTGAGAGCCATAGCCGAAGGGGCCCCAGCAAACTTCCAGCTGCCAGCAAACTTCCAGCTGCCACAAACTTCCAGCTGCCAGCTGATGATTGGCTCACAGCAGCCCCAGCAAACTTCTAGCTGCCAACTGATTGGCTCCTCTGTGGTGATGCTCATTGGGCTGTTTCCCCGTCCTTTCAGACCACGGAGCTGCTCATTGGGGGACTTTTTTTGGCTCTGCCCATGCGACCCAGCCAATCGGCCTCAAGAGCAGGAGGAGTGGGAGAGGTGCAGAGGCTTGTGGGAAGCTGATGGTGGCAGTTGGGCTCTGAGGGTTTTTCCTGAGGAGCTGTGTGGTGTGGTGTGTGTGGTTCTAAAAATAAAGTTCGTTTCTTTTGACAAGTGGCTCCTGAATTGTGCCCAGCCAGACTGCAGCACTCGGTGACCCGCATGGGGAACGACTGAGGGTAAGTGATAAGGTAAACTGCTCGCCCCATGAGAGCAGGGCAAGAGGATGGGTAGCAATTTTAAGATTCTTCTTTCTTTGTTTGCTTTGTTTAAGTGCCTGTCCCTGGAGATG